>NC_028638.1:42187414-42242126 GCF_001406875.1 Solanum pennellii
CCCCACTACCCACCTCCTTAACCCCTTCCAGTCCCCCCAACCCCTATCACCACCACCACCCCACCCCCGTGAAAAAA
The DNA here is from genome assembly GCF_001406875.1 of Solanum pennellii. Classification (NCBI taxonomy): domain Eukaryota; kingdom Viridiplantae; phylum Streptophyta; class Magnoliopsida; order Solanales; family Solanaceae; genus Solanum; species Solanum pennellii. The sequence goes on from NC_028638.1 coordinate 42,187,492, forward strand.
ACTTTCTTAAAACCCTACCCTTTATCACTTTTTTTTACTTTTACCCATTTTATCCATTTAACTACCCATTTTTAATTGGGTAATATGGGTATTACTCATTTTAAATGAGTTGGATACCCAATTCATTTAAAATAAAATCTATGAATGGATACCCATATTATTTATCCATTTTGTCACCCCTAATTGTTACTGATTTCCTTGACGGAAATAACAACTAAAGTATCTTTTTCTGAAAGATACAAAATTGTGTAATCATCTTTGTGATACAAAATATCAGATCTGCTAACGGCAAATCTCCCTGAAGAACTCTAGTTAACTTTTTATTTTTATTGACGTTGTTGTGCAATTTAATAACTTGAGTTGGAACTCTTGAAGAGTTTTCAAAAGCAATAGATATGAACAACTGAAAGAAGTTGAAATAAAAAACTTGTAGAATTCGATTGGTCCTTGTAACGACCCTATTGGTCGTTATTGGTAAGCTAATCGTAAGAGAAATTGGGTAAAAAAACTTTTGGATTGAGGAATTCAAATTTTCAGGCTAGGCTTGGATGGAATCTAAGCGAGGTGAAGTCTAGGATAATCCGAGATAGAATTGGTAAAATGTCTTAGTTTGAGTTGAGTTTCCTTTTATCTAAAATGTTAAGGAACTTGTATGACTTTTCAAAATTGAATGCGGGCAAGTAAATCTCTCGATATCTAAGTTGGTGTGAAGGTGTTGGTTTGAAACATCAAAATTTAAAGGTAAGTTACGAAATAGGACAAAATAAGAGGATCTCCAAGTTTCTATCTCATGTTTTGGATATAATCAACCCAAAAATGTGTACAATTACATAGAGAAAACGAAAACTACATGTTTTGGACTATGGTATTACACCCCCAAAAATGTGTAAAGTTATTTAGATAAAAAAGAATTTGTTATTTTGGACTATGATTTTACACCCCCAAAATGTGGTTATATATAGGATTTGGACTACGTTTGACACTATAACACCTTGAAAATTGGTAAATGAGTTAGAAGCTGAAAATTCGTAGAAACGTTACTGGTGCCATTTTGAACGAAACCACCTATGGTATGTGATGGTGGTCGTAGAAGCTGAGTTGGAAAACTGAACATGTCATCTCTTAAATGAGTACCTACAGACCAATAGGACGGTCCATATGAAGTTGTACGGTCATAGATCAGGGCTTGTATAAGAGATATAGACTTAAAAAAATTGATGAACCTTGGATCTGTAATCAGGACTAAAGACCGTACAAAGTCCTATGGTACATAACCCAGGGCTCGTAGAAAGGAGAGTGGACTTAAGGAAAATTTTGACAATGAGTTGCATATAAGAGACCTATGCGTCGTTGATTATGTTGTAGACCCTGACTAGTGGAATTTGGTATAGAAGTTGCTCTCCAGTAGTCTTTTTATGGTACACTATGTACAAGCCTATATAAACCATACACAGTGCTCATAGAAGTGATGCAATTGTTTTTAAGTGGGGTTAGTTCAGTTTCTATCCACCCATTCTAAGTTCAAACCCCCGGTGTAGTTTGACCTTAAAGTTCTCATAAACACTTTTATGGCTTGGAGCAAGGATTCAATGGGAGAAAGCTAGGGTTTTCGAGTTCTAATTTCTTAATCATGAGATCATGAAACTTTATGCATTTAGATATTTGCATTGTTGTTCATGCTAATATTTTCAAATGAACCCTAGTTAATGAGATTTTATTGAAAGTTGTTGTGCTATTAATTACTTAGATTGATTTTGGAATTTAAAGAGATTCCAAGAGTAATTTAAAACAACATTGAGAGGAGTATTAAAGGAACTTTAATGATCCTAAATGTATAATTTTTACATTTAGAAAGGAAGTATTATTTCTAGAAAAGAATAAAAAGTTTTCAAAAGCATTTCGGATAGATAAAGTAAAGTAAAGTTATCCCTTAAAGAGGGTCTTTTGAGTATCAATGAGTATTTTATATGAGCATACATATTTATATATTCGAAGTAGTATTGAACACTGATTTGGAGTAAAAATTAAGATAACTTAAACTCCATAACCTATGTTGCCAGCGTAGATGTGTTTGTATCACAATACAGGTTACTCCTCACCTACCTCAAGAAGAATTTTGGTGGATCCATAAGTTAAAGTTGTGTTATATACTCTGGCAAAGTATAGGGAGACTCTGCCAACATTGGTAATACGTTATAATATCACGAGGCTCGTAGTGATTATTTTCGTTAGAGAAACTCCTTATAAAGTAAAGTATTAATATTTTAGTATTATAATTGCATCTTATAGTGTAAAACTAAATGATTTTTCTTTACGTGAATGCTTTACTTCATTTGAGTTACTTTCAGTCCTTTAGCTTAGTTATTTGTTTCATTCAATTTTGTAACATACGGTAAACTTCATGTACTATGTCATCTGATGTTCCATAATCTCATGATGCATATATATGTATTTAGTATCATCAATAAGTGTTTCAATGAGATCACATCACTACTCGTCCACTTTTGGTTAGTCCTTCTTGCTTTTAAATGGAATCCAGTTTTTTATTCCTTTAGTAGTTTGATAAAAGTTGTTGTGGGTTTTGTCTCGATATCTATCTTTCAACAGCAGAGGCTTTATAGAAAGGAAAATTTGAGTCTTTCAGTATTCAGTTTTAGACATTTTGCTAACTTTTGTCATTTATATCAAATATTCGAGTTAATACCTCAGATGGTCACTCAACTTTGCACTACTCTCTCAGAAAGTCACTCAACTTTCAATTTTCCCTCAAAAGTCACTCAACTATGCACTCTTCTCTCAGAAAGTCACTCAACATTCAATTTTCCCTCAAAAGTCACTCAACTATCCATTTTTTCCTCAGAAAGTCACTCAACTATCCACTCTTTCCTCAGAAAGTCACTCAATCTATTAAATTATTTTTAATTAAAATTTATTGATATTAATTATTTATATAACAAACCAAAAATTTTAAAAAATAAATTAAATCATTTAGTGATCCACCCACCTAACCCGACCCATTAAAAAAATATGATATGACCCATTTTATTTTATCTTTCTTCCTAAATTAATCCCTCTCTTTAACCTTGAATTAGGATTAGATTAATTTAGGATTAAAGATAAAATAAAATGGGTCATATCATATTTTTTAATGGGTCGGGTTAGGTGGGTGGATCACTAAATGATTTAATTTATTTTTTAAAATTTTTGGTTTGTTATATAAATAATTAATATCAATAAATTTTAATTAAAAATAATTTAATAGATTGAGTGACTTTCTGAGGAAAGAGTGGATAGTTGAGTGACTTTCTGAGGAAAGAGTGGATAGTTGAGTGACTTTTGAGGGAAAATTGAAAGTTGAGTGACTTTCTGAGAGAATAGTGCAAAGCTGAGTGACCATCTGAGGTATTAACTCCAAATATTCTCAAACAACTTTAAGATTTCGTCAATTGTTTTAAATAGTTTTCTTCAATTGTAAGCGTATGCTTGAGTAGTCTTCCGCTAAGTAGCAAGCCAGATCAAAAAAAAATTTTAGGATCAATAATGATTTTTGAGTTCCGGCCACGTCCATGATATAGGACACTCATACAACCCACAATATAGTTGTAAGCATTTAAAATTTATTAAATATAAATTTATAAAATGATTCGAATTATATTGAATTCATAAATATATTAATCCAAATAAATATTGTGGATTGATATAATTGACTTAAATATTTAAGTCCAATAAATACGGATTTAATTAAAGTCTAAATTAATTGATTTGGGATACATTGGATGAACCCAATTTGTTAAACTCAATCCCATCTCATTCTAGAGCCCATCTTGGCGCCACGTGTGCAGATGATGTGGCATGCCAAGTCAAATAAGAAAACCAATAGAATCATGACATGTGTCAAAGATGACAAGCTCGCTCCATAAAGCCCATATGCCATGTCACTTAAATCTAATTGGCTGAACTGAATTATATTCCAATCGCAACTCCTCTATTCTAAAACTATAAATAGGGGTCCTCATAATTCAGAAAAGAGACAGAAAATTCTAAACAAGAAGCTAGAGAAAATCCGTGGTACAAACGCCATTTAATTCTCTACAAAGCTACAAGTTTAAGAATTCAAGCATTCAAGTTCAAGAACGATCAAGATCAAGACCACCGAATTCAAGAACAAGCTCGAAGCCCTTGAGTTCAAATAAAAGTCAAGATCAAGATAAAGTTCAAGTTCAAGTTCATCATAGATTCAAGAACAAGCTTTAAAGCCCTTGAATTTATATTTGAAAAGGCGAATTCAGAGGAATTATGGAGATTGTAACACTCGCATTTGAAATAATAAAATTAATTGTTGCTGTAATTTTCCGTTCTTGATTATTGTTTTCTCGACGCGAATTTTATTGTCTACAAATTCTGGCACGCCCAGTGGGACAATCTCTACCTCTCATCTCAACTTTTCAAACGTCAAAGAATATTGAGATGACTTCCATGAACAACAACTCTCGATCAACCTCCTCTAAGGTCACTAGCTCCAAGTTCTCTACTGAAGTTGAAGACATCCTTGGTGTTACCTTTGGAAATTTTGGAGCTGTTACGAGAAGCAAGGCTGCTACTACACTAGGACAACAAACGCTTCAAGTGTCGTCTGCGTCAACTCCTGTTTTTGGGTCTTCGACTCCAAAAGGAGCAAGTTCCTCCACAAATGCTCTAGAAGGAGGAAGTAGTGTTGCTGAAAAGATCAAGAAGACATTGGCTCTACTTGAGCAATCTGGTTCCAAGAACTCTACCACAAGGGAGAACTGTGATTCAACTTATGAATCATCTCCACGTATATCGCGTAACGTGAGTTCACTGAAAATTAACTTACGCGACAACCCATGTTACTCTCCTGCATCTCCGATGGTCATGCAAACGATGGTGACTGCTGCTTCCTCTCCTGAGGAACAACTCGCAAATCTGATGAAGTTGGTTGAAGGATTGACGAAGCATGTACAACACCAAGAATCTCGAATTGACAAGTTGATGGACAGGATAGAAAGACTTTTAGATGGAGATGCGAGCCATGCACCTGGAAAGGGCATTGAAGTTCAAGAAATCGAAGATCCTGCTAAGAAAGCCCCGTTTGTTAAAGAGATGCCAGTTTCTTCTGAAGGAATGATCCCAATCGATCGCTTGAAGAAGTTTATTGAAGGCACTATCAAAGATAAGTATGAAGTCTCCACCAAGTCTTCCCTTAGTTCTTGATAGACATTAAAGATTTCTTAATTAGTTATTGATTTTTATTCAGATATCTCTATTCCTATTTTACTTTACCTTCTTTTGCTCCCTTTTCTATTTACCTTTTCTCTTGTTCACAATTGTCATATTTCTTATGCTTTGTGAGGTATCTATTGTCATCTCTTTTTGTACATTGCGATTATAGTGGTGACGATATAGTTATTGGATATAAATCTTTATATTTTTTTTATGGGCAAGTAAGATCATCTGGACCAGTTACTTTATTTATCACTTTTTAGTGATAACAATGAGTCTGATTTGGCCTTTATGATTCACAGTATTTTGTGAATCTACTTTAATCATTATCTATATCTAGTTTTTTTTCCACAAAGAATAATATTTTCTTATCCTTTTATTTTATATCATTCCATTGAGGTGAAATTGAATTCCTTATTAGGCAATAGTAAAGACATAAAATGAAATCAAAACACCAATATAAATAGAAGACAAATGTTTCAACAAACATAAGATGACAACAAAATAAAACATCAAACATAACAGGACAACAAAACAAAACAAACCAACAAATCTAACACAATAATAAAACAAATCAACAAACTAAAGTTGATTAAGATCTAAAGCCTGAGCTCTAAGTCAATCTCCTCTTGATCATCAATGTTGGTGTTCTCAACCAATTGATTAGGATGGTTGGCAAACAAGTTCTGATCTTGAATAGATAGAGAAGTGATGCGTTCAGATGTAACAACATGAGGCACCTGAAGCACCATGGCTTGTTGTGGTTGATGCAAAACCGCCCATGGGCGTTCAGGCAATCTTCGAGGCCTGTACACCACTGGATTACGGAGACGGTAGAAGTTTCCTTCGCCGCGTAACACTGTTGGTGTCGACTTTCGTGTACCCAACTGCCGATAGAGATCCGGAATTTCAGCAGATGGACAAAAAAACTTTTCATGAGGAGCACCTCTTATCCAAGTACCCTCAGATTTGTGCTTACCTTGATGCCCAGCGAGCCCTTGGCTCGAAGTGAACACATCGCGGCAAGTGGTACACCTATAACACCAAATTCCTTCAGGATTTGGTATGATGCCTTGGTGAGCCATTCCATTACTTGTTGGTTGTTGTTGTTGCATTTTCCTCAAAAGGAATTTTTTTCGTTTAAGAATTTGAGAAATGATTTAGTGAGGAAAGAAAGAGAATTTCATTGGAATTTATAGGAGCAACATTTATGAACAACCAATTAAATGTATTAATTACAAATGTATTTTAATTACAAATAATGAATAATTTTAGATATTTCATATAAAATTAACTCAGTTTTGACTTGTTTTTAGATTTTTGAAATCTAAAATTTAATTAATTAAAAATAATGAATAATTTTAGATATTTCATATAAAATTAACTCAGTTTTGACTTGTTTTTAGATTTTTGAAATCTAAAATTTAACAATTTTCCCGCTTCCTCTTCTTTTTCTCTCAAATATCAGAATTTCAAATAAATTTCACACTTCTTCGCATTTATTATTGTTTTCTATTTTTAAAAGAAAGATGAATTTGTTTGAATATGTACATAAGATAATAAATATAACATTATATATCATTTTCCTTTTTTAATAAAGGAAAAAAGCATTTAATTTTACTAACTTTATATTTATTTTTGAAAATCAATGCTAGATAAGAATATGAACAAATGCAAGCGGAAAAAATCTAAAAAGTTTAAATTGAATTTTGTGTCACATTTTTTTACTTGTGAAAAGTTATTCTTAAAAATTGAATAAAAAACTATTATTCATCTAAATATCATTTATTTCTATTAAGAAATTAGGGGTGTTTACTATTCTTTCAAATTGATTATCACTAGGGAAAAAATAAATGAAATTCGTTTAAACACACAAATCAAAAGATCAATCAAATCAAACTTTTTCTTATTTCAATTTCTTATTTTTTAATTTTCACGCATAATATGAATTTATTATTTCAGTCTAACAAAAACTACAGCTAAAATTAATTATAATATAGAAAATTAATATTCCACCCTTCCACTAAAGCAAAGAAATATTTTTACGATATTAAAGATCCGAACAATGTTGGTTTTCGTTTGTAAAAGAACATTTAAAACAATTTATCCTACATGACATGCATTTGATATGTCAATTTTATATCCTACTTAGAGTTCTATGTGTATAATGTCACGAGGGACGCATGTGTCTACTTATTCAATCTTATACTATTTTAAGTGTCTGCTTGTGCACACTAAAAATTGGAAGACATAAATGTCAACTGAAATAGTTAAAAAGTATATTTATATATTATGCCTAATTAATAGAAAGTCGTGTACTCATTACACCTCATTAGACTTTCTCTAGTTCTTGATAGGTTATATGATCTTTTCTCCTTTTAAAGAGATTTTTGTTTCAATTCTTTTACTTTTTGAGGTGTCCTTTCTCTTTCTCTTCTCTTCTTGTACAATGTGATTATACTATTAACTATATATGATTATTGCATATCAATTTTATTCTTTTTTCAATGGACAAGTAAGAAATATTCCTACTCTAATACTTACTTTATTCATTAATTTTTGGTGATACCACTGAGTTCAATCCGATCTATTTTTAATCTTTTTATTTTCTATGCTTCCATAGAAATTGAATTTATTTTTTTATTTGACTATTATAAAAGATATAAAATGGACTTAGAACATAAACTTAAGCAAAAGATAATTGTTGCAATAAACATAAGCCGATAACAAAACACAACAACTAATTGAAGTTAACTAAGAGCTAAAGCCTAAGTTTTAAGGCAAACTCCTCCTAATTGAAATACTAATGCTCCTAATTGATGAATCGATTTTTCTTTTTTAAAGGAAAACTAACCAAAACATTTTCTCACACTTTATTTATTTTGATTATAAATGTGGTATGTCCAATTAACTAGTAATTTTTCAGCAAGATTATGTAAGCTCATTTTTTGAAGGCTCAATCTTAAGCTACTTCTTATGTTCTCTGAGAATCAAAGTGATTTCAAGGATAGATTTATTACAGAAAATGCCTAGCTAGCTTAGGAGATAGTCCAGAACATCAAAACTCAAAAGTAAGAATTAAGGACATAATTTGGTTTGGAAACTTGATATGATAGAATGTCTTCACCTATCCTTATTGTTTATTTAGAGAATTTAAATTTCCTAGTACAGTTACCAACATGATAAAGTGCATTATTTTCAAGGCATAATATATAAATATATTTTTTTAATTTGACATTTACTCAAATTTATGCTCTTTAACTTTGGAAGTTAACTTGTATAACGTTGAACAAATAGACACATACGTCTTCCATAACATACTATCTGATAATTTGAGTCCTATATGGTATTCTACGTGTTTAATGTCATGTAAGATTCATAAATGAGGTGTATGTGATACCCCAACTTGAGATTAGAAGTTCCACATCCGAAAAAATAGGAGAGATGTTGGGTATATAACTAAGCAAGTATGACCAGCTAGTGATGCGTTTTAGAGTCGAGCATGTCTATGCTCAAAGCGGACAATATCACTTATGGACTGAGCTGTTATAGATGTACGTTATGTAGGATGTGTGTGTTTATTTGCTCAACTTTATACAATTTTAAGTATCTCATTGTTCATCTTGAAAGTTGAAGAATATAAAAAAGCGAGAGAAACACCTGCCTTTTATGTATTATTATGCATATAATAAATACAAATTCCATATTTTTTGATATTCCATATTCGAAGTCCCAAATTGATACATTTTTTTTAATTTAAAAAATTCAAATTCTAATTTACCTATATTAGTATGATTTATGTCCACGCCCCTTTGAATGTTTTTACTCACAATTATAAGGCACAATACATAAATGTGCTCTTTAACTTGACTTCAAATCACATTTATGCTCTTCAATTTTGGATGTGCACAAATAGACACTTAAACTTGTATAAAGTTGAACAAATAGACACACATGTCTTACATGTCATCATATTCATTTTTTGTCCTACATAGTGTCTTACGTGTATTATGCCATGTAGGACTCATGTGTTTATTTATTTAAACTATTTCTGTTTTGAAAAAGTTGAAGGTCAAAATTAAAATTTGAAGTCAAATTTTAAATTCAATAAATGTATTATGACTATAAAAAAGAAATATGTTACGTGTCAATTTTCATGATAAAGGGAACAAAGTAAAATATCAATAGTTCATATTCTTGAAATTAGACCAAAAATTCAAGAAAACTCTGAGCACAAATCAGTACTACACAGTGTGTGTGAAAATGGGGAGATGTCTTCTTTCATCCACAATTTCTTCTTTGAGAATTTGTCAGTTACCCAGAATTCGTATTCCTGCATTTCCCAAGAGTTGTAGCACCAATTCACAATATGGGTTTTGTACAAGTTTGTCCACTGGCGGGGGATTTTGCACCAAGGCTGCTTTATCGGAGGTGGGTATCAAGAAAGAGTACTCAAAGGTTGCTGCTGATTCAACCGGAAGTATCCCCTCCAGTGAGCTACTCAAAGTGGTTGAAGCTGCAGCCAAGACTGGTGCTCAGGTTTGGCCCCCTTTCTTAATCTGGTTTTATTTCTATGTTCTTGGCAATTTTCTGCTTAAAGATTGAATTTTGAGTTCTTGTTTACAATGTACTACTTATCAAATTAGGATACCCTTTGTTCTGTTGGGCTATTAGAGACAGGGAACTGGTTACCTAGAGGATAAGTTGGATGCTTAAGAATATGATGTTAAGCTTCATTGAGGAGTTTGGATGTTGGAGAAAGATAAAGACTCCATCCGTGCACTTTTACTTGTCCATTTTGAATTTTACACACCTCTTAAGAGAAAACGTTTAATATGATATAAATTAGTCTTGTGTCTTAAGAAATAATTTGGGGAATAAATGATTGATGTTGAGGGTAAAGCATTAAAAAAAAAGGGTTCTTCCGTTGATATGCTTAAAGTGTCAAGTAAATGAGAGATTTTAGTGCTGACTATAGTAATGGAATATCAATGTCTTACTTTTCTATGGACAAATTAGGAATCATCAATTTTCTTTTCCATTACTTCTATATCTCCCATCTGCATCTAGAATTTAAATAATCTCTCTGGCTCCCAATCTATTACTTTGTTTCTCATTTTTCTCATTTTCATTTTAGGTCGTAATGGATGCTGTGAATAAGCCCCGAAATGTTACCTATAAAGGGCTCACTGACCTAGTGACCGAGTAAGACTTTGTATTACTTCCCTTTAGTGGTGGTTATTTTTTCATATCAGAATTGACATAGTGCTTCTGTTTCTTTTCTTCTACGTTGATGATCAGTGGCATATTGTTTCTAATAAATTTTTCATTCTTGTTTGTTTATTGTTTCTCAGTTTCTGGTGATAACACTGAGCACTGTATGGTTCACTGTAATTAGTGAATCTACTTCTATCACTATCACTATGTCTAGTTTTGTAGCAAAGAATATTTTCTTTCCTTTTTATTTTCGATGCGTCCATTGAAATGATTAAATTCTTCATCAGGCTTTAGTAAATATTCTTTGACTTTCTTCTATCATTATGTGAACATTGGTTACTGCTCCGTGATACTTCGTTTTCTTGCTGGAGGAACATTTCTCCATTCTCTTAAGATCATAGCTTGAATTTAACACTCAATTTAAAGAATGCCTTGTTAGCGAGTATGTACGGTCTCACTTTATCCGTTGACCTTATGCTTAACAATTTGGTGATTTATGTGAGCTACCTTTAGTTGCTCCTTAGGTTATGATATTCATTTTATTTCTTTATGTGGAGACTCTCATCATGCTGTCACGGTAACATGTGTTGGCTTAAACTTATTGCAGCACAGATAAAAATAGTGAATTTGCTATCCTTGAAGTCGTGAGGAAGAATTTTCCAGATCATCTAATTCTCGGGGAGGAAGGAGGAATTATTGGGGACTCGTCATCTGATTATCTTTGGTGCATTGATCCTTTAGGTTTGTTCTTACAGATCCCCAACTTCATGGCAATGAAAGTAGCTACACATTTTAGCTGACACTCTATTGAGGTTAAGAACTTATGTAGGTCCTCAAAAGTAGAAATGAATTGTCAAGTTCCAAGTGGTTTTAACTTGTAATGGTCAGGTTATTTTAATTTGAAGGGGTCACATTTAACTAGTTCCAGTTTAACAAATATACAACTTTACTAACCTAAATACTAGCAGATTTTGCACACGCTAAGGCATGTAATTGCAAAAGCAATATATGGATGAATATTGAGCATCGTCCTAACTTCATAGTCGAAAATCGGTGGAAGCATCGAACAATGAGGTAAAATAACTAAGTATTAAAAGAAGGAAAGAATATAACTAACACTAACTAGCTAAGAGAAAATCTTGTGGTAGCATCTAACAAGCCTAGTGTTTCTGACCTCACTTAATTATTTCATTTGGACCTCTATCATCCTCTTGATCTTACTGATAATGTGAACTAATTCGGAGTTCATAATTATTCAGGGTACATTCCTATGTCAAGTGAAGCTAACCTTCTTAACTAATAACCTATTTTTGATGGTTGTTAAGATAAGGAGGATGCAATGAGTTTAGCTCTATTTTCCATGCCTCTGGTTTGAAGTAGAAGCCTATTCTACAATCAAATCATACCATTATCATCTATTTGATTAGTATGGATCTTAATCTTCTCAATCCTGATTCTAAATGAAGAATCTCTTCCGAGTTCCTTAAAATCTAGAGAAGGATCTAGTTGGTGGTCAATCAATGAAAAGCATTAAATACAAGATTGAACAAACAACGTACTTGTTAGTAATAAAGACCAGGAAAAATAGTAATTAGTCCAAGCTTCATGATAATCCTAAATTGGAAATTAACAAAACGAAAGAGAGGAACTCTATTTGGTGTCCTAGTCTCTTCAAAAGCTCCTTGTCTTGTGTCTTATTTGGCCTTCAAAAAATGATTTTTGTTCCTTATTATGGTCTTGGAAGTTCCCTTTCTTTTCCCTCTTTTTTCTTCCCGAAAAATCTTGAATTCATTCACAGCCTTACGAAGTAAAACTGGTTCATGCTAAGAGTTGAGAGCATCATAGACACCCAAGGAGGTGGTGTAGTAGTTGAAGAGTTGGAATAGTAATTCTTTTGAAACGGGTAACTTGTATGCCTCAGCATTAAGGGCTATGCTGACCACCTCCAAAAAGTATGAACAGAGAAGAGAGAAAAAAAGAAGAAAATAGAAACAGAAATACTTGCAAAGAATCTACGAAATCCACTGATTAGGTTTCCTCGTCTATATTTTGTTCTTTACACCAAAAACCTAAGGAAGTATGGAATAATAATCTTAGAACCAGTTTCTCAGCAAGGGATGACATTGAGTAAATTATTCTCTTATACTGAAGACTTGTTGGGAAGATTTGCTTGAAACCTGTATTGTTAGGAGGTAGCAAGTGGATTACGCGAGACGCAAGCTGATCCAAACACCACAGATCCCAAAATAAAAAAAGAGAAGAATTGAGAACTTCGTGGAGAATCACCTAAACAACATATTTTCAAAGTGAAATAGAAGTAGAAGGAAGAAATTTTGCTTGTGCTTTATCTTACCAATAAAACTGAATTCCGGTGTCTCTTTTTTGTCTTGCAAGTCCCCTCTTTATATGCAAACCCGAAATCCTTAGCCAAGAAGGGAACACTGAAAATCTTGGACTCCCTGCATATATGTCCTGCAGCAGCGAGGGAAGCTTGATATAGCTGTGCGATTGCGCAAGTGCATGAACATCCAAGCAGCTGCATTGGCACAGGCATGCAGTCACATAAGCACATGGAGTGGCTAGTGCAACCAAGCTAAACTTGCACAACTTTAGTAAAATGGTCATTACTTTGTTCAGGGAAGTCATAATAATGAGCAATTTGAAGCATTTGCGACTAGATATGAAGGTTGCAATTTTACGAATATCATGGCTTAACTTGAGATCTATAATAATCCAGATTACTTTATGAAGTTTTGTCAAAATCTGACACGATCTTTCACATTTTTGGTCTATACAGTTCTTTCCCTGGTATGCAAAAATATTTCATATCAAGTGAGATATCCACAGTGTGTACTTCTAAAACATTCCAAATCTTTTGCTAAAAATACTTATTACTCTCTGTCTCAATTGTCTCAATTGATATGAGACACTTCCTTTTCAGTTAGTTCCAAAAAGAATAACACATTTCTTTGACAAATATGTAGGGACACGATCAACATTTTACCCATGTTGGGTCCCATTTAATAGTCAAAAAGTCCTTAAAAGTGTACTTTTCGATTTAAAAGTCATTTATTTTAAGGGTAATTTTGAAACGTTGCAAAGTCTCCCATATATTTTAAACATGTTCCTAGTTTTGGGACCGGGAGAGTTATTCTTTTGATTCTTGTTTGTTGTTGTTCAATAGAACCAACAACATACCCAGGGTAATCCCATAGGTGGGATCTGAGAAAGAAAGATGTATGTAGACCTTACCCCTAAGAGTGCTTAATTTTACCTTGATAAATTCATCTTATTACTTATAAATATATATCTTGCATGTCTGAGTTCAATAAAATGTTCTTTCACTAGAAACAAGCACCATATATTATTTTAAAGACAACTCAACCAAGGAATGAATGTTAATTGGTAACTTTGAATTGCAGATGGAACAACAAACTTTGCGCATGGCTATCCCAGCTTTGCAGTCTCTGTGGGTGTTCTTTTTAGAGGGAAGTCAGCTGCAGCTGCTGTGGTATATGCTGGGATAGTTTCCGATGTGCCTTTTAGATTTTTTTACCATGGCTCTGTCGAAGAGCACTGTCTCTTATCCAGCAAGTTTGGTCTCTGATAATTTTATGATAGCTGATTCCAACTTAATGTGTAAGAAGAGAACCAAAAGCTTGAACCATCACTAGCAACTTAAATCATATAGTGCTAGAGATTAATTATTGATATGTTATATACTGTCTTGGACAAATTATATTATTAAAACTAAGAACATAAATGAGAATTCTTATACTCTTGAGGGACCTGAACTGAGAGATAATAAAGAGGAAGGAATTTTCAGCAAACCTCACAAATGTTATATAGTTGAAAAGTGACTAGCTTTAATATTGCTGTAAGATTTTCTTTCTGAAGCTATCCATAATTTATGTAGGATGTGTTAGTTGAACTATAATAGATGCCCCCGAATTCAACCCTGGCAACTCTGCATTTCTTAATTCACTGAAGACTTGAATTAGCTGACCAACCAAATTTATGTGACGTTTATCTTATAGTAACTTTTATGTAGTATACAGAAGACTGAGAACGAAATTGGAAACCATAAAGTGGGAAGACTACCAATGACACCAAATCTCTTATTCTAATATCTGGTCAGATATGACATCTGAATTCCTTGTCCTGAACATAATATTGTTAAGGTCTTTTTCTGTACAGGTTGAGTTTGTTGGTGGCCCTATGTGTTGGAATACTCGAATATTTTCTGCAGCTGCAGGTAAAGAAGTTTATCTATAACAAGTCATTTATTCAATTGCAAACTCCAAAGATCTACTAATGACATTATACAATTTTCTTCTCCTAGGCAAAGGAGCCTTTGCTAATGGTGAAAAGATTCATGTCAGTCGAACTGACAAGGTGAGAATTTATACATGCAAATGAGTAAAACAAGCTTAATTCCCATTTTCCACAGACCCATGACTAGGAATGAGAGTTTGATGATAACTTTCAGTACATCTGATAAACGTGGTTCTAGCTTGTCTTATTGCATTAGAGAGTCAGGTAGTGTGGGCCTCTACCTGCTGTGTGTGACCTGTTATGCGTCTATACCCATTTACATGCATGTGTATTTATTACTATTTGAAATTCCTGCTAGTTTTGCACCTTCTTTTTGGGCAAAGACATTATATATGGCTTGACTTTGAAGTTTTAAATTGACAATAGCGTCACACATAAAGCTCACTAAATGAAAGACACACTTACTGTCGATCTTCTTTCACCAATTCTTTTGACTTATTCGTTACTGTTCTTTATTGTTTGGTGTGTGTTTAGGTGGAACAATCTCTTCTGGTGACTGGATTTGGATATGAGCATGATGATCCATGGGCAACCAATATGGAATTGTTCAAGGAATTTACTGATGTCAGCCGGGTAGCAACTTTATCCCTTATCTTTATCTGAAATTTTGTACATTCCCCACCGAAAAAAAATTCTTCTTGCCGTATTCTGCATAGGGTGTGAGAAGGCTTGGTGCTGCTGCAGTGGATATGTGTCATGTTGCTTTGGGGATTGCTGAAGCATATTGGGAATATCGTCTAAAGCCATGGGACATGGCTGCAGGAGTTCTGGTATTCTTGCTTTCATTATTTTCGATATTTCCAGACACTCTTCTTCTCATGTTTGAAGAAAATTGTAGAGAGCTGAGGTGATGCATAATAGGTCCAATCAACAAATTGTAGTATCAATATAATATTTTGTTTTCCTCTCCTTTCTATTAAATAGGAAAAATGCTTAAAAATGTATTCTTTGCCACATGTGTTCTTTCCTTTTTCTTTATAGATTTGTGAAAAGTTATTTAGTCGGTGAAAGAAAGCAGCATATTATGTACTTATCCAAAAAGGAAAAAAATGCAGCACTCACCATTGTGCATGTGTGTGTGTTATTTTAGGTGGATAAGTAAAACTAACCATTGTGCAATAAACAAGTAATGCAGCGGGGCAAGTGTGCAGAAGGAGTTAAGGTTCTATAACAGGAATGCTTTTGTTAGAATGAAACCTAAGTAGCAGTATATAAACTTATCTCATTTCTAAGTTCCGTATGATCCTATTTGATGCAAATTTTTCAAGATCAGTGGGTTGGTTTTTAAATCGAAGAATTGAATGGTTCTCATCTTTTTGACTTGAAGTATCAGATGTTGGTAACGTTGTAGTAATGAAATACCACCAGGATATCCACTCATGAAAGTGAGTTTAGCTCAAATGTTGTCCTTCTCAAGTTTCTCTGAAGGGGGTTACTTCTAGTTTACGAACTAATGACAAGTTATGTTCAAGTGATCAAATCTATATTTAACACTGTGGTGTATGTTTCAAGCAGATAGTTGAAGAGGCTGGAGGGACAGTTTCGTGTATGGATGGAGGAAGTTTTTCAGTATTTGATAGATCGGTCTTGGTATCCAATGGTTTGCTCCATGCAAAGGTCAGCATTTACCTATGTTGAACTGAAATTAACTTGCTAACTGTTTTTGATCTGCATATGGTTGCAGACTTGCAGTTGATGTAACACAGTACGTCAAATCTAGTTGATCAATTTTGTTTTTAATATTTATTTATGATAAGTATCTAGAAGATGGAGTATTCTTATTCCTTTAAATTTTGGTTAAAATCTAGAGCATCCAACCTTCTAATGGAAATGCGTTGCTACTCATTGTCGTTTCCATTAACATGCGCAGCTCCTTGAGAAAATTGGTCCAGCAACGGAAAGTTTGAAGAGCAAAGGGATTGATTTCTCAGTGTGGTTCAAGCCAGAAAATTACCATACAGAAGTTTGATACGTCCTGTGTTTTGTCCTTTAGATGTGCTGCTTGAAAGATTCTTCTACAATCAGATTTTGATTAGGTCGGTATTTGTATTTTCTATTTTACATATTATTGTATGGAACTGGTCAAATATTCGTCGGTGTAAGGTAAATATTAATATAACATGTCTTCTAGGTAAAAGGATATTGGCAGCGGAAATAAATTGTATTGAATTCTTACTGGAAAAAGACATTTGTTAGTAGAACTGACTTTATGACATCTGGTCAATCAAATTACACGATTTTGTCTATTAACATTATGTTATGATTCCCATTTGTTTCCATGTTATTGTACAAGTGTACAACCGGCAAACAAATCCATTAAATGTTTGTATGTAACTGAGAGAGTGCAATACTGGGCCTTAAAATGTATTCCCAGATCTTACAAATTTTAGTTTCTTCTGGCGAATGCTCTGAACTTGAATTTGATGTTTTAATCGAGAGTTTTACTTTTTAATCCTGGAGGTTTACAGACCCATATGTCACGGACTTAGAGTCTTACTAAAGCTCCTGCGGCACTTGACAACTTACTCAGGAATTTTTCACGATCTTGTAAGCTCAAGTAAGCCTTTAAAACTAAGATCACTAAGAGAATGTAAAGGAAGACTTGAGAATTTTGGAAGAAGGCTTTGTATTGCTTGGAAGATTGCTTACACTTTGTTGGGTTGCTTGTTTCAAGCTTGGATGCCTTGCAAATGAATGTCACCCCCTATTTATACTACCTCCTAAGGACCTAAGTGTAAATATTATTTACTTTACAAGTCCCTCCTTATTTACACTTTAGTCCCTCTCTAGAAAATTCTACACATTCTTGGAATTTCTAAATCTTTCTAAGAAAATATCTAAGTTATTCTAGAGAATTATAAGGAATTCTCTACCCTTCTATATTAATCTAGAAGGTTCTAGAGTTCTCCACAAACCTCTCCACAACTCTATACCCTTCCTCTCCCATTCGGACGCAAAATTTAATTGTCATGTGGCGCGACGTGACACTCTCCCCACCTATGGATGCGACGACAACGTCGCATCGCCACTTCATCGGTGACCGAGTCTTGTCTTCTCGTACGCGTGAGCAATAGTCCATTGACTCGATCAATGCCCTCGCGCAACTCCTTCAATTGCTTCTTTATCTCTTCGAACTCGGCCTCACTATCTACCTCCTTCCTAGGAGGTGAGTGCCTCGACTGTTTCTTTAGCATCACAACGTTGTTCCCTTTCGGAACCTTCTTCGTGCATAGTGGCATCACTGGCATGGCCTTTTTAGCACCATTGTCTTCTTTCAAACTTGCAATGGCGGCTACGAATGTCGACTTCTCCTTCTTAGGATTTTTCTTCAGCTACATGGCCGATAGTCGGACCGGCCCTTTTGTCTTTGGTGCCTTAACCATGGGAACCATGCATGTTCCTCCTTGCTCCATGTCCAGAAGTCGTTGGAAGTAAGGATCGATCACTGTGTGGCACTGCTAAAAGAAGGCATAATACATAAATGTGCCCTTTAAATTGGCTTCGAATCACATTTATGCCCTTCAACTTTGGTTGTGCACAAGTAGACACTTAAACTTGTATAAAGTTGAATAAATAGACACACATGTACTACATGTCATCTTACATGTCATTTTTTGTCCTACGTGGTGTCCTACGTGTATTGTGCCATGTAGGACTCATGTGTTTATTTATTTAAAAGTTGATAGTTAAAGTGCCTGTTTGTGCATTATAAAAGTTGGAGGTCAAAGTTAAAATTTGAAGCCAAGTTTAGCGTCCAATATATGTATTACTCTTGCCCAAGAATATTGTCAAAGAGATCTAAAGGAGCGACAGTGAAGTTGGTCTTATCTTGCCACTCGCCTAGCGTGATGCTTACTCCATGCGCGACTCCACTCACGAGAGTCGGTTGCATTGATCGTCCTGAGTTGGCGTTACTTGGACTGTAACACAACCCAACCTTGTCGCTGCCGTCTTGGTCATGATATTGACCTCTGCACCTGTGTCGACCATAGCACGAGCGGGTCTTCCATTGATCGTGATGTCGACATGCTGCGTGCTGCATATTCTCGGCTTCTCTGGTTGCTTGGTGATAGCTTCGCATAGTCCTATCAATCCCAACTCCGTCGTCTCCGCGCCTTGTTCTTGCTCATGTGCTTCCTTCTCTTAATGCTCTCGTCGGATAGCACCAAGTCTCTTCAGTTCAGGGCACCTCGCATAGCCATGCGACCCACCGCATATGTAGCAACCACCTCTTTGGCAACCTCTGTCGCCATGACGTCCAAACTCCTTGCCATCACACTTGTGGGTTTCATGCTTCTTAGGATGTGGCCGCGGCTCCTCGCCTTTCCACCATCTCCCCCATCATGGTCATGACTACCTCTCATCTTCTCTCCTCTGGCTCTGTCGGGCTTTTCGTGCCTGAAGTTTGTCAAAGCTTCGGCCTGCGTGATGGCTTCATCAATAGTCCTGACCTGTCGGCGTTTCAACTCTGTCCTGGCCCAACTCTGTAGCTCATCCATGAAGTGGAACAACATATCTTCATTTGTGAGGTTAGGAATCTGAAGCGTGAGGGTGGTAAACTCCTGCACATATGCGCGTATGCTTCCCATTTGCTTCAACTCCCTAAACTTGCGCTTCGCCTCATAGATGACGTTGTTAGGGAAGAACACATTCTTGAACTCTTCGTGGAATTGCTCCCTAAGTGTTGATGGTGCAACTCCTCTTCCTTATTTCCGACTCTTTACGCCTCCACCACAGCATGACCATCTCCGAAAGATACAACACAATAGTGTTGATCTTGTTTTCGTCGCTCTTCACTTGGTTACACTTGAAGTAATTCTCCAAGTGCTACAGAAAGTTCTCCACCTCTTGAGCGTCACGGACGCCTCTGAATATGGGTGGCTTGGGAGCCTCGACCCTGGCCTCCCTATCACGGTCAAGCGACGATGATCCTCCAGCTTCCACGCCCTCCTTGAGTGCTTTCATCTCGGTCTTCATGGTCTCAATCGTGCTCAACGCCTCCATGAGCCGACACTCCAAGGAAGTGATAACCTTCTTAATCTCAAACTCAGACCGCTGGCGTCCCTCCAACTCTTTACGGATGGATTCGGTCTCCTAGAGGGTGAAGTCTTCAAGGGTTTTAAACTTGCCATCAGCCACATTCATGCGTCGGCCTAAAATCTCTACGGCCTGCCTCGCCACTTCAACCCTTGCGATCCACTCCTCCCACCACCATCCAGCCTGACATTAGTGGTGCTAATTTACGCCTCCTCCGTTAGCCATTCCCTTAGTACAAACCTTTGCTCTGGTACCACGTTGTCACGGACTTAGAGTCTTACTAAAGCTCTGTGCGGCACTTGACAACTTACTCACGAATCTTTCACGATCTTGTAAGCTCAAGTAAGCCTTTAAAACTAAGATCGCTAAGAGAATGTAAAGAAAGACTTGAGAATTTTGGAAGAAGACTTTATATTGCTTGGAAGATTGCTTACACTTTGTTGGACTGCTTGTTTCAAGCTTGGATGCCTTGCAAATGAATGACACCCCCTATTTATACTACCTCCTAAGGACCTAACTGTAAATATTATTTACTTTGCAAGTCCCTCCTTATTTACACTTAAGTCCCTCTCTATAAAATTCTACACATTCTTGGGATTTCTAAACCTTTCCAAGAAAATATCTAAGTTATTCTACAGAATTCTAAGAAATTCTCTAGCCTTCTATATTAATCTAGAAGGTTATACAGTTCTCCGCAAACCTCTCCACAACTCTAGACCCTTCCGCCCCCATCCGGACGCAAAATTTAATTGTCATTTGGCGGAACGTGACACATAGGTTTCTATCTCTGTTAGTGGGGAAGAAGTTATATTTTTTATCTTTTTGCTTTATTAGTTTAACACATGGTATGCAAGATTTTCCTAGATAGGTCAACTCTTGTCTATACACGTTTATCACTTGATACTATTGAGTTCTGGGCTTAACGCCAAACCTCTTAGGCTTCAAACATATCTGCATAGCACATGCATCTTAATTTACATATACAAAAGAAAGAACACAATCTCATGCTTTCTGCCGCTAGTTCAATGCTCATCATTGTAAACATTAGGGTGAAAAAGCTAAAAGAAACTGCAGTTGCATGCTAAATTCGTATCATATGCCATAGAACTCAGGCTTTTGGACGGAGGACAGCACCTTTAATGACAAGCCCCTTCTTCCAGTTCCCACCTTCATATTCATATAGAGAGAACTCTATTTCTCCATTCTTTTGATCTGCTGAAGTCATGAACTCTCCTGCTGGAATTTCTATCCATTTTTCTCGTCGTTTTTCCACCATATTCTCGGTATGTCCTTGTCTGCTACCATCTGGGAGTATGAGTCGAAGATTCACTGGATTTTCCCATCCATAAGCAGGATCCTTTAACATGACAATGAAGACAACCTCATAAATGAGCCCTGGCGACAGCTTAGTTGTATTGAATCTTCCATGGATTTCTAGCCAGCAAACATCTAGTAGTTCTGCTGCTGGAAGAAGGACATCACTGCATAAACAATAAAAGTGTCATTTCTGGCCTTTTTACTTTGCTAGTCTTCACTCTTCAACTACAAAAACCTTTTAGTATGCAGTACATGTTGGTTTAGAATAGCTTCTAATAGGAAATGTGAAAGTTTTAGTTAGTTTTAACTCCTGAATGCTGATTATCATTTCGTGGCCTGACAGCTAACACATGTTTACTAATTTTTTATCTCTTTTAGCACATTACTTCTCCTGTTCTGTTTTAGATGTCACTCCTATTTTAGGTTTATTCCCCCCCAAAAAAAAGAATGACTTTTTCTATCTTCAGTTTTTTTAACTTTAAACTTCTCATCTTATTCTTACGCCACAGTATCATGTAATGCATAAACCACAAGTTCTAAGGATACTTTTGGTATGTGCCAAAAGTCTTTTCTTTCTAAAACTCCATAACCTATGCCCCCAAGGCCTAGCTCGAGTGGCAAAAGGTGGAGGGTTTGTGGCTTAGGTCGCAGGTTCAAGCCCCACACCATGCAAAGCAAAGCCAGGTATTTAGATGGAGAAGGGTAGAGGGCGGGCCCATCATCCACCGAGTTTAGAAGGCTGTGATTGGTCCAAAGGGCGGGTCACAAACGGATTTCTCGGTTATTAAAAAAAAACACTCCATAACCTATCACATACCACCATATGAAGTGAAACGGAGAGATTATTATTTTCTATTCCAGCCCTATGTGTGGTAAAAGATGCTTTGGATCTACACTGAAGTTCAACTTGAATGAGTCTGGTTTCCTTTGTCAAATGAAACATTTTCTATTACCTTGACTCTTGTACCAAGGGCCAGTGCCAGAAACGGTTGTTTTCTGCCCAAGTGATCAAGAGATCTCTTGCATACAACATGAAGCAGTTGCCATATGACTTCTTATCGACCCAGTATTTCTGCATGAAGTGCAAATTAAGTATAGCCATAGCAGTAGATAAGTCTACAGAATAAAACTGTAATTTCAAGTGATTGAGCTTAATTGACTAGTTGAACTTGCACAACAGAATCGGTCTAACAAGTCACAAGAGGACATGCTTCTCTTGGGGTTAAGTTGAAAGCAGAATTCTAAGCTTTAACAAAATATACACAGAGCATGACATAAGCTCATAAAGTAGATATATGCTTCCAAATAGTATGTAGGGACTGTAGAACCCGTATATACAAATAACAACATACCCAGTGTAATCACCCACTGAAACTGTATATCAACATTAAAAAATAACGAACTTCTCAAGGATGAACACTAGAAATATATCTATTACTCCGGACAAATTTAGGTGCCTCATTTGGTTTGGACATGACTTGTAAGGTAAAAGTTGGAGTCTTGTTAATCTTTTATATGAAAGAAGGTTCAGAAATGGAGATAAAGTTGACTTCTTGAAAAACATGAATGTTGTTATGTGAGAGAGTAGGTTAAATTTTTTTTTGAAAATATTATATTAAAAAAGTTTTGGTAAAGGAAAAATTTCCTTTTCAGAAGGGTGTCCAGCGTTTCAAATTGAGCCTTAGACAAATTTTTCTTACCTTGCGCTTTTGGTTCAGAAATACTCCCGTATATAGCTGGTCATATAGTTTGTCCATGGAGGATCTGTCAACTGAAGAATCTGCCTCTTTTAGGATTTCTTCATAATTATGTGGAAATCTGAGTACTCTAGCGGCTTCCATTGTCTTGTTAGTCTTAGTACTCTTGCTGCTCTGTGGCATAATCTTTCTTGGTTCTTCATTGAGTACGGCAGCATCACTATGGTGGCCTTGAGGAGAAGCATTGCTTAGTTCTTGATTTTGTTGTAAATCCTGATCTTGTGACAACCCTGACCCCATTTCTATGAGAAGAACTCTTTGTGGATGCTGGTGTATGTATTCTGGAAGGCCTAATCAGTAGTCATTCTCGTGAATAAAGGGTGTTTTTATTTTGAAACTCTCTTAGTTGAGCATCTTTTGATTTTATCTTTCTTGAGTGGAGTCGGAATCTACTTTAAGAATTTATTCCTGTCTTCCACTTTGCACTGTCTATGAACAGATTCATGCCAGCACAGATAGACCTTAAAAAGGTTATTCTTTTACAATAAGTTATGAGTTATGAGATTGTAGATATCCAGTATCTATGCTGGTGGGAGGTAGAAGGTACCCCATGGAATTAGTCGAGTTGAACCCAAGTTGGTCCATACATCATGTCATAAAAAAAAAAGTAAGAAGACTGTAGATTTTTCCTTTTTGGTGATAAATTCACTAATGTTGCTGGATTTGGAGAATGTCTAAACTTTGAAAATTGCATTACTCTAGCTACTTGGCTACACCTCATTGGAAAAACACCCTCCTATCTGAAAAATAGCTTGCACTTAGCACCTTTAAAACATTCCAAACTCCTGCAATACTTTATTAGACCCCCTGCACTTTCTGCTCCTGATTATACTTGGTTATTTCACCCCTAGTCACTTGCTGCCTCCTTTTCATATCAATTACTTCTATATAGTGATACTGTGGTAGTGTAAAAGAATTTTTGCATGACCGGGTCAAGTACAAGATAACTACATGTCTGCCCATAGTAAGTGGAATTATTATCTTGAAAAATAAGGTGGACAACATGATAGAACATGTTAAATTGCAAGGTTTCAAAATATTGTTACTTTTACATAACAATTGTGTGCCTTCTTTCAGATGGCTGGTTTTTGTTTATTTGTGGCTGTATACTGAACATATTGCAGCTAGAATTGTGTATTGCTTGCCATTTGATCTTCTTCTGATAAGTAGTTAAAATTAAAAAATCTAGCTTTATAGCATTAATTCTAAGACAGAGACCTGAGAGATAAGATTGATGTTTATTGATCTAATAATAGTGCCTTTTATTTTACTTATTAATTGCACTGTTGGTTACCACTTTGTATGGTCAATACTTTCAGAATCAGATGCTTGTCCTGACATCCTGATAGAAGAAGTCTTATCATACGGCAAGCTGCTGCTGCTGAGGAATATGGTGATTTTATTTCGTTATGTCCAGATCAGTCCTTATCAAATATATATATTCTTCCTTTTGTTATTCATATTTCCATATTCCTTCTCATCTTATAGATTTCCTTGAGATCATAGCATCACAACCAATGCATGTTTTTTTCATACTAAGTTAAATATTATTTCACATTAAGCTTCTAGCAGGAATGCATAATTATGTGCTCATCGCACAAAGATCTTTGAACAATGCAACAGAACTATATTTCTTTTAAGCATGAATTGGTTTAAAGAAAGAGTGAGCAGATAATCTGGGAGAGAATGAAGGTATAATCCTTGTTTATTCCGTGATATCAAGCCATCATTAACATAATGATGTTTTCAAGATTTAATTCTTATAAGCTGATGATGTGTCACGCCCCCCAAACTGGGTGCAAGGTGATTGACACCTGGTCTAACTTACTTGCTGAGTGAACTATGAATTTATCATGTATAATTTAATCCCAAAAGTTTCTGGGCTTTACGCTGTGGCATGCATTTGCTCAAGATATGTTCGTATTAGGAATCACTTAGACTAACTTATTTATCCATAATATACAAGAATTCAAGCTGTTGGCTTACGAGTTAAAAGAGTATCCTGCAAACCTTCAAATCCTCAAAGGAGATAATTATCCTTGAGTCAAGTCATTCCAGTAAAGATTCAAGCATTGAGGAGAGACTTTTAAGATTTTTTTTTCAGTGAAGAGTACATAGGAGGTCAAGCCCAGGGCTTTGGTGAATACTAAGACTGCAACGTTTGATGTGTGAGTTAGACGCACATTGTGGATTACAATTAAATGTTGCCGCGAAACAAAGCATTTGTAGTTAGTGGAAAAGGATAGAGTGGCAGGTCATTAGTCACTGAATTTTGAACTGAACAAACTTATACCTTCAAAATAAATTGCATAAGCTTCTTATTCTTTAGGAAATTAACACCTAATGACCTTGGAAATAGGTGGTCTTGAACTTTTGCTACAAGGATAAACCTTCGACGCCAAAAGTCGATACTTGATGTTCTGTTCATGGGGCAAGCAAGATTAAAAGTTCAAGATCATCCACCTCCAAAGTCATTCTTGTATATCACCCAGACGGAAAATCTCAGGACACTTTGGGACGAATAACAATACCTTTGATGACTAAACCCTGTTTACAATTCAGTTTCTCGGTTTCATATAGAAAAATCTCAATCTCTTCCCTCTTCTTCTTCCTCTTAAGCTCACTGATCGTGAATAACTCACCTACTGGCACTTCTATCCATTGTTCTCTTGCTGTTACATTCATCAGATTTACTGTAACATCTTTGCTCGACTTATTTGGGATGATAAGCCTCAATGTAATTGATTCCAGTCCATCTGCATATTCTTTTATCTTCACCACAAACACAACCTCGTACAATTTTTCTGGCGTAAGTGCTTCTGTATCAAACCTCCCACAAACTTCCAGCCAACGCACACTTTTTAGTTCTGCTGCTAAAATTTTTTCATCGCTGCAAAAAGTGGTAAATTCAAAAGCATTAGCTAGGTTCTCGCAGCTTATCATGTAATAATATTATATGTGTGGCTGCAGGACTTTTAAAACTTGTAGTTTCAAACATGTCCCAACAGTTGTGTGAATATAAAAGTTCATCTCATGGATAAAATATGAAGTTTAAGTTCAACTGTTACCAAAATTTTCCTTCTTTTTTGCAGGCCGAAAAGGAAATAGAATCACATAAATTGAATCAGACAGTATATCTTGACTTTGTTACCTTGTCTCTTTTATTTCTACCCAATTCCAGTAACGATTGTCTTCTCCCCATGTGATTGAGAGATCTTTTGCATATAGCATAAAGCAGTTTGCGTTATTCGTTCTGTCAATCCAGTACTTCTGCATATCATATCACTAATATTATTTGAAAGATTGCATAACACTGTGAACTTCAAATAAATGAAGAATTATTAGAAGACTATCATAAAAGTGTTGTATATAATTACAACTGCATAGCTATTTTGAAATAGGATCATACATACTTCTGTATAAGATAAGATAAAAAGAAGTTTAGAGAGAAAAAGAAGAAAGGGAAACTTAAGTTGCTCTACCTTCTTATTCTGTTTGAGGTAGACTCCATTATATAGCTGTCCATATAGTCGCTCCGTGGACAATCTATCAATCTCCAACAGAGAGTCTGCTTCTTTCAAGATCTTATTCAGATAATATGGAAGCTGAGGTCTTATACATGGAGGCTGGACTCTTATATTTGTTGTTTCTGCATTATAATTGACATCAGTTTTGCTTCTTTCTGGTCTTAGCTTACTTGGTTCTTCTGTCCTCACAGACGTTCGCTCTCTATCTTTTGGATTCTTAATTGATTGCTTTGCACCCATCTTAAGAGATTATTGAACAATTTTCTGCAAGTCTAATATTATATTATCTTGATATGGAGAAAAACAAGCTTTATGACTACTTGATATTTTGCCATAAAGTTTGATGCTATGCTGTTTTTTTCTTTTAAATAAGTGACTCAAAATTTTAGCTTAAAGCATCTGATTCTCTTTTTTTTGAGGAATTCACCCTTTCTACAAGTTATTCTTCTACTAAAGAATTAATTCCTTCAATTGTCGATGAATTGCTTTGTAAAGTAGCTTATCTTTTCTTCTTCTTCGTGTAAATTGACACTCTGATTTGAATCCTTGATTATGCTTGTTACAATGAATTGAATTAACGATATGGAAATTCAATCAGTTACAAGAGCATCGTGGATTAATACTTGGCAAGAACCCAAGTGAAATCATTTAAGTAGTAGGGGGGGAAATGGGGTTCACTATGGGTTTTTGCATTGTTTGGCATTTGTCAACGACACCATATGACCATACTTATTGAAATGATAGTTTACGATCATCGGTGTAACTTAACATGTTTTTTTTTCTAGATCGTCAGTCAAAACTATTACCTTATAAATGTGACCTGATTGTGTAACTATTTTTACATGGTCAGTACTCAGGCATAGAACTTTTTCGCCCTTTTGGCAGCAAACACACTAATGTTATTGAAATGCTTGTGTTTGAGAAATATGACATCTCTATTATTGTTAAATTTTATTTTGTTTACTCATAATATTTTGTAGAAGAATTTAGACAGAAACTTCAACACCTTTAATAACCAGTCCCATCTTAAGTTTTCTACCTTTCCTTTCATGCACATAGAATTCCAAATTTGTGATACTTTCCATCTCTTGTGGAATCATGAAAGTCCCTAGTTGAATTTTTATCCATTTTCTTTTTGGCTTTTCCATAAGATCTTCAGTACTTTGATGTTCTTTGGTACCATCAGGCTTAACAAGTATAGTTTGCAGTGGAAATTCCCATCCTGAGAGAAATTTCTTCAATAACACCACAAGTGAAACCTTGTACTCTACTCCCCTCGAAAGCTTTCCTGCATCAAAACTTCCACCAACAGCTAGTGATAGAACTGTTTCCATCTCGTAAACTTGAACAGGTTGATCACTGCACACATAATCAATTGAAAATAAATGCATTTTTGTGTCTATGTGTGGTTTTAACATTCTATATCTTTTTTGACACTAGTAACATTTGTATTTCAGTCAGTACTTAGGTAGTTCTGAAAAACCATATTTACAAAAACAAGAAAAAGATTAAAGTCTTTCCAATGCGAAACGAGGAACTAGCTAAACCATCTATGATTGACTCAGTCTCATTGGAGTAGACATTTGTACAACAAAAACAGAATAATAAAATACATTTAAGCTTGACTTCCTGCAGGTTGTTGTCCCTATTTTCAAAACATCTATCATTCTATATCTTAGTGTAGAAATGCCCCTTAAGTTCTTTTAGTGGAAATGTGGAGGATTGATTAATACTTCCTAAACATGTCACCAATATATTTTTTTTCTTCATACACATCCTTAGCGACCTATCCTTCTTTCTGACATACAAGACAGGTGCGCCTCATGGTGAGACGCTTGGCCTAATAAACCCCTTCTCAGAGAGAGCCTTCAACTGCTCTCAAAAAGACATTGGAAATTGATGAAAGTCTACTAAAAGGTAAGAGATATATCTCATAATGTAGATTAAATTACCTTGGATGCTCTTTATATTGGGGCAGACTCCACTTGCTGCTTTCTTCTGACCATAGGACATGTAGATTTTTGGCATACAAGAAGAAGCACTTTGCCTTTGTCTTTGTATCAATCCAGTACTGTAGCATATATAATACATTGATTAATATAGACGAACACGCCCATATATATATAGACTATAAAACATGGATAGTTTTGTATACCCTGATTTGTTCATCCAAAAGTACTTCCACATCAGGCTCTTCATATTGTAAGATTTCTTCCAATTTACGCGGAAGACGTCTAATATTGTTGCTGCTACTGCTGTTGTTCTTTGGTTTTGCTCTTTTGCGAAGTATTGCACAACTCATGTAGAAATCAATTGCCTTGATAAGCTTACAAATGATGATATTTTTTGCTAAAAAATTATCAAAGTCAAGTAATCTATGTTAAAACCAGATATATGCTGATGCTCTGAGTGGTAACCAAGTTAGAATTTTTAAAAGAAAGCATATATTCTTAGGGCTGTTTTTGGCTTAAGAACCTCCCATCTGTGGTGTGGAAGATCCTACTGCTAACATCTTCTATAATACAAAAGTCACCAAAAAGATATAAATCTCTATTTGAAGTTGAGTAGAGACTCGTGCTAATAACATGTTATCGAGAAACATAAACCTCTACTTGAAGTAGCGTGTAAAAGAAGAAAAAATAGAGATGCTTAGATAGAAAAAAGAAGTGGAGATTGTTACTATTAGATAATTTCATTCAATTATGTTTCTAGTAGGGTTGGAATACAGTAAAAACTTAACTGATCATACATATTCTCACCTTAATATATGACTTGACCGTGTAAATTAGTATGGTTTGGTGTAATAAACACTAGGTGCAGGTAAGCTTTTTACACAAGTATATACATTGTCAATTTGACACAAAAATCCCCCAGAATTCACAAGAATTGAGTACATCGTCCATGTAAAACTACATGGTTCATGGTATAAATAATATGTAAAAGTACTCGATGAACATCCGTAGCTCAATTTATTCATAAGTTTTAACACTAGAAAAGATGCCAACTGGTATGATGCTCTTCTTCACATGATATGTTACATTCCTAAACTTTAGTCATACATCGATTCGAGCCTATCCATTATTTCTATCTTGGTTTTCCTCATCAGAATCTTCAAAAAATGCAAACTGAGCCATGGATCCACAGTTAGCACCCAACAACCAGATTAAGGATAAAACTTCACCACCTTTCACAAGATATTGTGCATGAGCACGTGGTGCAGAGCATTTGGCAGCATCAAATAATATCGCGATCCAAGTTTTGTGAATAATCTTCCAACATTTAACTCTGTCTTGACACCAATGAGGTTCAGTTTGCAAACAGTTTACAACATTAAAAGCTTCATACAAGAACGATTCCTGAGGAATGCTCCCCTCAGCAGCTTTTTTCATGATCTCTTTGCAAGCTTCTTTTTGGCTTAAATGTTTCTTTTCATGAAGCAATATTTTTATCTTGTTGTTGGTCTCTTCTATCTTTTTCTTGTTAGGAACAGGCATGAAGAAAGGTCGAAAAATAAGAATGTAAACCATGTAGTCTGATAGAGACTTTGAACATTCTCTAAGCTTTTCCAACTCTCTTGAATCAGATCCAATATTTGCCTCAGGTACATCAACATTAAAGAAAATCTCTGTCACAATGTGCCATACTATGAGGAACTCGTTCTTGTTAAGCTCCTTCGACATAGAGAACTTGCTGGTGCATTTAGTGAATTTAGAAGCATACGAGTTACAATCCCAGTCGTGCCTATTTATACATATTTCTATTTGTCTTAGAATTTCAGCTTCCAATAAAGGAGAAAGACTCTTTTTTTTCACATATATCATCTCATCAAGATAATTTGTAAGGTGTAGGTAATCAATTATGCATTCCCATGCTTTTGGAGGTCGATTTAAACCATAGTTTATGAGGTTGAATTGTTGGAGAGATGGTCTCCAACACCATAGAGCACGTGGCCGTGGCCACTTTAAAGCTTTGAGGAATTTGACGACCCAAGTGATTGGCCTCGTCTTTGCCCTTGACATTGTGGCAATTGTGAAAGTTGAGGAATAAAGCAATACAACAAAAGCAACGGCATCCAAAAACATACCTCCAATGAGTAAGCTGTAGGTTAGTCCCACATCGAACGGATCAAATTGCTTTTGGTTGTTGTTCCTCACCAACAAAGAGAAAGAGGCCAATGCTGCAGGAAGTAGAACCCAATAGACAGATCGAGCTGAGTTCCCAAAACTTTCATGAAAAATTTGTGCCTTTGTGTATAGAAGATCATGTAGAATCTCGAGTTCAGCCTGTGCGATTCTAAAAGCAAACAGATCAGTTCTGTTTTGCAGGAGTTGTTGAATTCTACCGTACTCCTCAAAAGTGAACTTGTGCTCCACTAGAACACCTTTATAGGCCCTGAATATTGTATACGCAAGTTGTATAACCTCCACATCATCCAGCTCTCTCGCTCGGAAATTGTGAGGTTCTTCTGACGACTTCCTCTTCACAACATCTTCATACTTACGATGACTCAACGTTATGGACTTATCCATACTCCCTATGAACCTAGCACGTGCCCTCTCGTAACATTTGATGATCCCAGCCAGGAACACTAGGACATTTGGGATCCAAAGATAGTTTTCTTGGGAGAAGGATAAGTAGAACACGTAGCCAGAGGACAGGAACATGAAAACAAACGTGAAGGCATACCTAAACCACAGGTCATTGTCCTCGAGGGAAAATGCTATCGCGTGATCAGAACCTCCCAAGTGCAACAACATACAAGAAGCCCAAAGTGACATAAGTTCTGCCTTGTCATGTCTTGTTTTGCTGTAATTTATAATGAGATTGAGAATGAAAGCAGGGGCCCAATCAGCAGCCATGTATGCTGACCAAACAAACACCATCAGGATTTTACTGCCTGTTCTCTTCCTGAATGGTGCTAAAAGAAGCAATAGAGCTTGGATGAAGAGGCTTAGGATGCAAAAAGATTGCACATTATAGGCAATCCAGGCAGCCTTGATATGATTTATAGACATCATTTATGCCTAGCAAGTATTTGCTCAATGAATTTTGCATATGTATCGAGTAATCGGAGATGAAAAAGGAAGACCTGAAATTTTGTGAACAATGTTGAAGGATGTACCTTCCTCTTATGTCAAGTGTCCCTTACTTGAATATGATCCTTTTCTTCTGCTTCTTCTACCTATTATTATTGGGATCCTTTACTCTAACTTGGTCTCTTTCTTTTATACCTTTTTGATCAACTTCAATACAAAAATTTAAATTCACTTTTACTTGTCACTTTTAACATATCAAGAAAAAACAAAATTATTATTGAGAACTCCATTTTCATAAAGTTAGTTATTCATTTCAATTATATATTAGTGTTAGTTAGACAATTTGTTATAAATCCCAACTGTATTATTCTAGAACCATCTAACCATCTATCTGTATAAATAGATAGCATACACTGTTTCATTGTAATTCAGTTTTGATATTCATTCAGTTTATAAAAAATACAGATCAGTTTCTCTCCTTTCTCTTCTTTCTCTTATGTCGATCATCAATGGTGGATCAGTTCAAGCTTTATGAGCTAACTTTGTCATGGTATCAGAGCTTTAGAGGTTTTTTTTTATCTCTGCTCAATTTCATATCTGTTAATTGTTCATCTTCAATTTCGTTTTTTTTTCTTCTCTCTTCTTCAATTCGCACAATGGTTGAAGTTGTGAATCACGTTGCTGAAGCCTCATCCTCTGTTCCAGCTCCCACAAATTTTGATGTTGGAAGCCCACTATACATCCACCCCTCTAACAGCGCAGGTTCAGTGCTTGTTCCTGTACCATTTGATGGTGTTGGTTTTCGATCATGGAAGAGAAGTGTGTTGCGTTCACTTTCAGTGAAGAACAAGTTAGGGTTTATCAATGGAGAATGCATGAAGCCAAGCCCACAATCTCCTGATTATCGTCAATGGGAGAGATGTGATGCCATGGTTACCTCCTGGATACTGAATTCCTTAAGCAAGGACATTGCAGATAATGTAGAGTACGTGTTTGATTCATTGGAGCTGTGGAGTGAATTATAGGATCGATATGATCAGACCAATGGCGCTAAGCTGTATCAAATTCAAAAGGAAATTAATGACCTCAATCAAGGTATTCTGGACATCACCTCCTACTACACAAGAATGAAGAAACTCTGGGAAGAACTCACCACACTAAGTGCTAAGAGTATTTGTAGCTGTACTTGTACATGTGGTGCTAAAGAGACAATGCATAAGGCTGAGCAGGATAGACGACTCATTCAGTTTCTCTTGGGTCTTAATGAGGTTTATACCATCATTCGAGGAAACATGCTGATGATGAACCCTTTACCTTCTATGGGACAAGCTTTTGCTCTTTTGGTTCAGGAAGAAAAACAAAGAGAGTTCAAACCAAACAATCAATATTCTGCAGACTCTTCTTCTTCCCTGAATGTTAGTACCAGTTCTTCACGAAACTCTGGAGGTCCTTCAAGTGTGCGAGGTTTCCAAACTAACTATGCCAACAGTAATGTAAGGACAAGGCCTTACTGTGATCATTGTAAAAGAGTTGGACACAAAGGACAGGTGCTACAAGATCCATGGATATCCTAGCAGACCAAATGCCAATTCAGGACCTAGTTCCTAGCACTGAGCCATTTCATGTGTTTTGTGATAGTCAATCTGCCTTACACATTGCACGAAATCCTGTTTTTCATGAGCGAACCAAGCACATCGAGATAGATTGTCACTTTGTCCGGACTAAGCTTCAAGAAGGTCTCATTACTCTACATCACGTTGGCACTACTCAACAGTTAGCTGATATACTCACTAAAGCATTGACTGGAATCAAACATTCGAATATCTTATCCAAGTTGGTAGTGATTGCATCACCTTCAACTTGAGGGGGGGTATTGAGAACTCCATTTTCATAAAGTTAGTTATTCATTTCAGTTATATATTAGTGTTAGTTAGACAATTTGTTATAAATCCAAACTGTATTATTCTAGAACCATCTAACCATCTATCTGTATAAATAGATAGCATACACTGTTTCATTGTAATTCAGTTTTGATATTCATTCAGTTTATAAAAAATACAGATCAGTTTCTCTCCTTTCTCTTTTTTCTCTTATGTCGATCATCAATGGTGGATCAGTTCAAGCTTTATGAGCTAACTTTGTCAATTATTTTTCTCCGTTTTTCTCTTAACATTAATTACTTATTCTTCATATCGTTTTCCAAGACTTAATTAGTACTAAACAACAATCAATCATGTCAATTATTGTTTTCTTAGTGAGTCCTATCAAATTCAAATGTGATAAAAGTAAAAGTGAACGAGTATATACGTACAAAGTTATAAATAAATCAATCATGCATGAAGGCATTGGTTTCTAGTGAAAAACATTACAGAAATTTCACATAACGTTAGTTAATTAGTGTCAATGTCACCACAACAGTTGCTATCGTAGTTGGAAAAGTGCAAGGCGTCACACTCACTCTGATAAGGCTTCAGGGGATCGACAAGGCTTTAGGGGATCACTTTTCACTTTTCACTGATATATATATATACTAGGTAATTTGTCTGCGCGAAAATTGCATTGAATTTGTAATTAATTTTTTTACTAATATCTATACATTAAAATAATGAGAAAATAAGTTCTTCAATAATATTAGTAATATTTCAAGATGAATTTTATTATTTATCATGATCACATAACTCAAGAACCTCTAATGAATGAATTATACACGAAATAAGAAATCATTGGTTCTTTAATCAACATTAAAGGGAAAATAAGTAAAAAAATAAGAATATATATATATATATATATATATATATATATATACACACACACAAAGATATTTCGTAATATAAAGAAATATTTAAGTTGGATAGATTGTACAATTGTGATACATGTCTTAGGAGAAAATTCCAAAAATCGTTAACATATTTCAAAAAAATTATACGCTTTTTTAACATGAAAGCAATTATAATTTTTGAACTTGCATAAGGAACTCCTTCAATTGATTAGTGAGAAATTTCATATCTATATAAAAATAGACAATATGCAAGCTTCTATATAGTATTTTTAAGTTGTAAAATTTAATATAAAATTTCAAAACACAAATTATTGGAACTGAGTACAAGCATTATCTTTTGTATAATGAATATTCATACTATATGAGTATATGTTCAATATAACCAGAGACAATAACTTTGCACAAACATAAAAACAGAGTTTAAAACATGTACTCGAAAACAACAATTAATATCATAAGTATAAATTAATGAGTGTAAAAGAATATACCAGGATATGTAAAAAAAAGAATGAAACAGAAAGGAAAAATCGAATTCACTGAATGCACAATGTTCCTTTAAGAAAACTATTCCCCTCCAATATTACATGTTTAAAGAATTATATCCTCTCAGGATGAAACGATTTTATTCACCAACTTATTGATACAAAAACAATGGTGTCAATATAAGTCATTCAACAGGAGTAAAATACACAAAAATATTTAATTTTGTGAAAGTAGAAGAAGAACATAAGAATTGTTGTTGTTTTAAAATGAGAGGAAGTTCATTTATTTATAGAAGACAAAGGGTAGTGTGAGCAACTGTATATTATGCCTTACCAGAAATGTTATAACTATTTAGAAAAGTTACAATCCTTCTGAAAATTCACAACCTTTCATAAAAGTTACAACTTTTCATTAGATCAGAACTCTTCATTAAAGTCCCAACTTTTTATAAAAATCACAACTCTTCATTAAAGTCCCAACTTTTTATAAAAGTCACAACTTTTGCTAGAAGACGCAACTCTTTATCAAAGTCACAATTTTTCATAAAAGTCACATCTTTTCATGAAAGAGAAAGCTAATTTTGGAACTAAATAAATTTAAAAGGAAATTCTTGCTTGTGATGGTGCCACGTAGGCGGGACTAGGGTTCTCTTTTATATAAATATATGATATGATATGATATATGATATATAAAAGCTTTTTATGAATAAACCGTAATTTTACTAGAACACACCTCCCTCCATCTCATATTACGTGAAAGTATTCTTTAAATATAATTTTCTCTAAGTTTTTAAAAACATTTTTTAATCATTACTCCCTCTGTTCCATTTTATATGTCCTATAGTTGGTTCATAATACTTGTTATTTCATAAAATTGATGCATAAATTATCATTTTCTTTCTTTTTTATGCTTGAGAGTTATTAGCCTTGAAAATATACATTTGACCAATTTAATAAAGTTAAGTAAATGATTCGTGTTTAATTGGTTAAATTAATTAATCAAAAGAAATTAATTCATATTCATTAATTGAAAACTTAAATAAAAATAGAAGGATAAAGTTATATTATTTCTTAATGCAAATGCGAAGTAAAAAAGGTGACATATAAAATCAGACGGAGAGAGTATTTATGTATTCTTGTAATATTTTCATATAGTTTTGTGATGAGTAAATTTCATCTTAAAAAATTATAATCAAAATGAAATATTTAGCTCTTACATCAAACCCTTGTATTTAAAATGAGAGGAAGGGAGCGCAAAAAAGAGTGATAAGGAAAAATATTTTTTTTTTCTCATCTTATCCCGTAGGATCAATAATGTTTTTACTTACCTTTCAATATCTATCCCGTGATGTATTTGTGGTGCATGTAAAGCACTTCAACACATGAAATTTGTTTAACATGTTCATAAACAAAATACAACGCACAATTAAGAGAATACTGATAAAATTAAAATATGTGAATGTCTTTTCCAGATTATTAAAGTTGAAGGGTAATCTGTGTATTTTCACTTCTTATAGAAGAACAAACGTAATATTCAACTTTTAATCATCATTAAGTTAATAAGCTCAATATGATTGGGAATATTCATAGTTTCATTCATGATGTGAGCAATACAAATACAAATACCATTACAAATTTTATTTAAGAAAACACACACTCTGAAATAAGTGAACAATAATAAAACTTTTAGATTTCTATTAAGTTTACTGAATGTATTTTGAGACCTCCTTTCCACTTTTTGTTCCAAACTTCATACAATCCAAAATAAATCTTATCAACATTGTTCCCCTTCCCTTTTGTTATCATAATAGTTTTTGATATCATCTTTTTGCCATTAGTCTCACTTGTCAAATTTACCTTTCTCCATTGAGTATTATCTCCCCATTTAGCCATAAGATAAATCGGTGAATCGCTCCAACCGAACGCATCAGCCATCAATGACATTGTAAATTCAATGTTGTATGATGTTTTCTTCGCTATATTAATATCGTCGATGCAACCAGTTACCTCCAACCAATTTACCTGTATAAGTTCTGCACCATCTTTTCTGTAATTCAAATACATTTACCAACAACATATTAGTTTGATATTAAAAAATATACCATCTGTTAAGCCAATTAAATTGATTTATATAAACTTATTAATTAGCACCCTTTAGTTCTTACTCATATTTGGGTAACTTCCAGAAGCGTTTATCATTTCCCCAAATAATATCAAGTGCTTTCGGATAAACTATATAACCCTACAAACAACAAAAATAACATAATTCATTTTTTTTTTAAAAAAAAAAATAGAAACTCGAACATAGCTTAATATACATTGAAAGAAATTTCTTGCACCTTTTGTGTTTTACAGAATTTGTGATTGCCTTGATAGTGAAAAGCTTTTGAAGCCATTTGCTATATTAAGTTAAATTACTCAAAATTAGTAAGAATTAATGTGGAGATTTTAGTGATGCTTTATGATATGTTATAATAAATCAAATATATATAGAGATAGGAATTAATTTCATGCATGCATGGGAATCAACTACGTCGTATGAAAGAGGCATTTAGCTAAGCATACCACCGACTAAAGTAGAAATGTCGGATTTTAGTCGTATGAAACTTAATTTAAAGGGAAACTTACGTAAATATATAATATTAAAAAAATATTTACCATCTATAACAGTAATAATTTTTTTCACTTGATCACTTTTAATATATTTATAATACAACTTTAATGCATATTACATAAAACAGTTTATAAAACACATATAATACAAGTTTAATACATATATATTGTATACATAATTCACTTTTAATACATATTGCAGATTTATCATAGTATTGTTATTTGTTGTTATAAATGGTAATAAATGAAAAGTATCACTAAAATTAGTAATTATTTATTAAAATATATTAATTGAAGTATTTTTTCCTAATTTAAATATCGCATATTTGATGTTTGTCAAACAATTAGGTGCAAATTAAATAATTTTAAGAAAAAATTAGTACAAGTTGAATAGTGACGTTCAAATAAGATACATGGTGATTTTTGTTTTTTTCTTTTAAAAAAAATGTTATAGTTAATACCTTATAGGGTTTACTAAATGTAAATCTGAACTAATCGAAGTAATTAGCTTAACAAAATCGGAGATGATTGGACGTAAAAAAGAAGTTAAAGTATATATATACTATAAATTATTGTCAAAATTGAACGCATTAAACTAGAACCTTCCTTTGTCAAATTGCTAAAAGATGGAATAACATTTACCCACTACAAACTGGTTTCGTGTTATATTCTCACACGTTTAAGCATACATATTATTCATTCCGTTTATTTTTATTTATTCGTTAATTTTATATGTCGTTAGGAAATAATAATGATTTATATAAGTATTTTATTATAATATTCCTAATAGTTAGTTTATAATCTTGGATGAAATTTATTTAGAAAATAAGTCAGTAATATTGGTGATAAAATAGAGATTTGTTCTTTTGTCTTTTCTTGCATACGTAAAAAGTAACAAAAAAATGAAAATTTATTAATGGGAAAAGGTTCTATCATTGAACTCTCAAATTAAAAGTTTGGCTCATTTATGTTATTATCGTTAAAGAAAAGGATTATTCATATCATTATTTTTAACAATAGTTTTACAAAATCATTTTTGACACGTGTCCAATTATAATTCGGCTACGTCATCAATTTATTAAATAAAATAAATAAAAAAATAATTCAAATTTTTTTCAGAATTATGATTTTTTAATTAAAAAAATTGATGACGTGACTAAATTATAGTTGACCACGTGTTAAAAATGATTCTATAAAACTATTATTGAAAAATAAAGGTATGAGAGTCTTTTCTTTAACGATAATGATATAAACAAGCCAAACTTTTAACTGATAACATAAATGAGATTTTTCTATAAATTCGATGGCATATTTTATCTTTTTCTCTTTATTAATAGTAGACAAGTAAAAATTAACGGTGTACGTATCTTTTTGATTGCTTTAGTTGACATCTTCCACTTTTAGACCTTGTTTTCATAGCCTTTTTAATTAATTAGATGTCAAATACCTGGTGCTGAGTTCTAGAAAAAGATTGCAAAAAGTTGTAGTTTAATTGACTCTTTTTGTTTTTCTATTTTCTTAAATATATATAAATAAAAGAAACATGTAAATTAGGGGTGGTAGTAGAGGCGGAGTCAGTTTTTTCAATAAGGGGGCTCAATATCTGTAGAATAGATAGCTGAAGGGGGTTCAACATCTACTATATATACCTATAAACTTATTTTAATCATATATAAATAATATAATTTTTCGCTTAAGGAGATTCAGATGAATCCTTCATACAAGATAGCTCCGCTCCTACACAAATAAGATAAAAGTTTGAATAATCAATGAGTTACTAATATTTTTCTTATTAAATTTTTTAATATTAATTAAAAAATAATTAAGCACTCAGTATTTGGTGGTAAGGAGGGCAAATCAGTTTATGCTTAAGCCGATAGAATAAAAAGTGAAAGTGAATAATAATTACTTATTTTTCAACATTCAATAATATAAATAAAATAAATATAAAATATAAATGGAGTAAAGATGAATGAACCCAAGCAAAAGTTTTCAAACTTAAAACTTTAAAAGATTCATATTCTCATTGAAGCGGTCAAGGGAATAAGCAAGCAATATAAGAAGACTTGTTAACGATATGATGTTTGTTTGTTTATATCAGTTATTAATAATAATATTAATTTTATATTTTTAAAATATATTGTGACTTATTGCACCTTTTACATAGTTTTCAAACTTAAAATTTTAAAAGATTCATATTCTCATTGAAGCGGTCAAGGGAATAAGCAAGCAATATAAGAAGACTTGTTAATGATATGATGTTTGTTTCTTTCTTTCTTTTATATCAGTTATTAATAATAATATTAATTTTATATTTATAAAATATATTGTGACTTATTGCACCTTTTACATAATTTTCAAACTTAAAACTTTAAAAGATTCATATTTTCATTGAAGCGGTCAAGGGAATAAGCAAGCAACATAACAAGATTTGTTAATGATATGATGTTTGTTTGTGACTATTGCACTTTTTACATAGTTTTTAAATATGTATATTTCTAATCCAAATATTAATCAAATTAAATAATTTTGCTAATTTTTAAAAATTAGTTGTACTAATCATATCTAGGAAAAGTACATTCAAGCTTTATATATTTTTTGTGAAATATATGGCTAAACAAAGGTTCAACTTTAACTAAATTTTTTAAAAAAAATTAATTAATTATATAAAAAATATAGAAACGTAGTTTTAAATATTTATATTTTAAAATGTTTTTGCTATTTTTTTAGAAATTATATGTATAAATCATATTTAAGAAAAGTACAAAGAAACCTATGTTTTTTGCGTATGGCTAAACAGAAGTAATAATTAATTATATAAAAACAAGAAGAAAAATGTCATAATTAATTGCGAAATGTGGATCATTTATATGCTTTTTCCCTCTTTTAGATAGTAGTACTTTTTTTTAAAAAAAAAAGAGCAGTAGTTTGAAGATACATGATGGCTCGATTAATATTCTTGAGAATATTGACAATAAATAATTTTTTTATTTTAATTAATTTGTCTTATTTATATAATTGAAGCCTCAAGATTTTTCTACTTGTTGACTATGTTTGTGCTTATTTTTGGTGATCGAATAGAATGGTCATTGATATTATGAATTGCTAGAGAGAATAAATTGCATATTTATAAAAATGTCATTCTTAGGTATACATCTATAAAAGCGAGTTTAGAGAAAATAAATTTTTGATATTATCATAATAAGTGAATGAGAAATTGCTAATTGGAGTAGTTCGAAAGAATACACCTCGTACTAAGTTAAAATTATATCAATCTATTAGATATTGTGTTACGTTATACCCCAACAGTTCACTTAATATGGATCAAAGAGGGTGACATGTAACACAATCTTTAATAGATTGATATAATTTTAACTGCTTTATTATTTATTAGTTGAGTAATTTAGTAAACATAATCTTAATCTTTATAACTCCAAAAATTGTTCGAGAGATAACTAATTGTGGTAAGTTAATGCTTGATTCTCAACACATAGAAATTGCAATTGTGTCACACACTGTAACAAGGCTAATTTGGGGAGTCATTTTTCGATAGTAGTGAACAAAACGTGGTTAACAGAACAACTTATCATCGTAATCAAACAGGAAAAAAATTTAAAATATATATGAATTTTGATCGAAATTGATGTAACAATCTCAAACTTTGGGCTAGGTTTATTGTCCCATGCACACTATTTAATAGTATATTTTAAAAATATATAAGTGTCTACGTCAACATTATAAATATCACATCATTATAAATAATAACGTGTCGATCTCGACAGTTATATATCTTTAAAATACACTATTAAATAGTGCAATCGATAATAAGTCCTGCCCTAGATTTGTTACAGTAATTTCGATCAAAATTCAGATATATTTCAAATTTTTTGCCTTAACTAAATTAGATATAATTCTCAGGATACTCCTCCTATAGTCCTATACTTATGGAACTGTTACTGATTAGGAAACCAATAATATTTTCTTCATAGTTTCATTTATGATTTGAGAAATACAAATACAAAGTCACAAACACGAATATATTTAAGAAAACACACTCTAAAGTACATGAACAAAAATAACTCTTAACAATTGAGTTACGAATGACAATTATCAATGTATTTCTAATATTACTTCTTCACTCGGCTAAATTAGTTGTTAGGTCTCTATTAAGTTTACAGAATGAATTTTGAGACCTCCTTTCCACTTTTTGTTCCAAACTTCATACAATCCAAAACAAATCTTATCAGTATTGCTCCCTTTACCTTTTATTATAGTAATAGTTTCTGATATCATCTTTTTGTCATTAGTCTTATTTGCCAAATTCACCTTTCTCCATTGAGTATTATCTCCCCATTTAGCCATAAGATATATTGGTGAGTCGTTCCAACCGAACGCATCAGTCATCAATGACATTGTAAATTCAATGTTGTATGATGTTTTCTTCGCTATATTAATATCGTCGATGCAACCAGTTACTTCTAACCAATTTACTTGTATAAGTTCTGCATCATCCTTTCTGTAATTCAAATAGATTTAAAAACAATGTCATCCACTAGTACATATATATGTAGTAGCACACATTTAATTTCTACAAATTAGATTTTGTGCACCAATTAACTCTTACTCGTATTTTGGTAACTTCCAAAAGCGTTTCTCGTTTCCCCAAACAATACTAAGACCTTTCGGATAAACTATATAACCCTGCGAGCAATGAAAATAATAATATCAAATTTTAAAACATAAACTCGAACACAAGTATTATGCCAAAAGGAAAGTAATATTGAGAGAAACAAGAATTGCAAATATTGGAAGAAACTAATGCATGAAATTTCTTGTACCTTTTGTGTTTTAGAGAATGTGTGGTTGCCTTGATAGTGAAGAGATCTTGAAGCCATTTGATTTGTACTAATTACTCACAAAGTTACAAAGAATAATGTGTAGATTTAAGTGATATGTGATAGTTTGGCTTATACAATAATGAGATATATATATATATATAGAAATGAAATGCATGCACTAAGCCAAATTAAAAGGAGAAATTGGGGAATCAACTAATAGTCATACGTAAAAGGCAAAAAGGAATGTCACATGCACTGTCCAAATAACATATTTCTTGAATGAAATGTTTTAGTTATTCATTATTGGATTACTTTATGCACTAATTAGAATCTATGGGCTGAGCTAATTGCCAGCTGAATACGAGTTAAACGAATTCAATAACTTTTACTCAAAGTCTCAATATATTTGTACTAAAAAAATATTAATTAATCAAACAGCTTTTATTCATTTATATATTTAGAAAATTTTCTATAAATAGTCAAAAATTGGATGCGTAAAACTAGAAGTCTAGAACCGTCCTTTGTTTCCGGAATGGATTCTAGTAATTACCTCGACTTAATTAATCGGATTAATTATAGAAATTTCACTTTTTAGTTTATTTACTGTCATTATTCCTTACAAGTTTTGTAAATTTTTAAAATTTCTCATTTTTTTTTCTTAAGTCAAACATGTCACTAAAGTATCCGACCTTTTTAATGTATCGTCGCATGTATCCGACCATCTTTTTAATGTATCAGCGCTTTAATTTTTTGGCCATTAATATATCTGTTTCTTTTTTTATTGTATTAGCGTTTGTATTACTGTATCCGTTTGAAAGGTTGTTGTAATTATAAAACTTTTAAGGGATAAATTATAATTTTACCTTAAAAGTATATAATTTTTGTAATTTGTCTTAATTAATTAATTTGTTGTCCAAATTTGACTTTTCTACTTAATTAATCTTGTGTGTAATGGCTTTCTAAAATTGATTTTTTTTTCTTTAATTATGTTTACTTATATTTATGAAATCCGATTTGGTCACGATATGGAGGCAAATGATCAATTTTATGA
The DNA here is from genome assembly GCF_001406875.1 of Solanum pennellii. NCBI lineage: Eukaryota > Viridiplantae > Streptophyta > Magnoliopsida > Solanales > Solanaceae > Solanum > Solanum pennellii. The sequence continues at coordinate 42,230,722 of NC_028638.1, forward strand.
CTATGCCGACAGAGAGCAAAAATTAGTTGCATTAAAGGTAATGTTTTTTAATTTATTAGATATTGTTCAATGAACAATATTAGAGTAGTGGTTTAAAGATGATAATTCTAGAGAATACATTGATAACTAATAAAAACGTGTTCATGAAAGCAAAAGTTGATGCACTAAATTTGTTATTTGACATACAACACTGAATATTTCATTATTTTGATTCCCATTTCTACTTGTTCTTATAATATTACTCATATCATTGCTACTTCAATTCATTTCAATTTTGATTTCCACTATTAGCGTGTTTTTTGTGCTTTGATTATATATCAATTGTTTTCTTTTCTGAATGTTATGTAATGTTTTCTTTAACAATCAACTAGTTTATTTATTTTATTTATTTAAAAAAATAATTTATAAATTAAGATTTAATATGAAATAAATTATGTAAAGAACTAAAATAAAAATGATAAAATTTCAAAACGCTAGAAGGAGGGCTTGAACCTCCGACCTTGTGGTTAACAGCCACACGCTCTAACCAACTGAGCTATTCCAGCTTGTTTGCAATGAAATTGGTTTTGTTATTAAAATACCAAATTTCTGTTGCAATTTATGTGTCCACTAAGCAAAAAGTTTTAAGTAATAATAAGGAAATCTAATTCAAATTGAGGTCTAAAATAAATCGTAAATATTTCTATAATTAGAATGATAAATGAGGGAGTATAGCATTTCGATTTGACATAACTATTAATGAGTAGGAAATTTATTTAAGAGTGTGTTTGAGCCAATGTTTGGTCTAGCAAGTTAGTAATAACAAACTGCAATTTCTGTAAACATAGTTCCTATAGTATCAGCCCAAATTGCATATGCTGCAATCACTGAAAAATTATCAAAAATCTTGGCCCCACCTGGTTCGTCACTCTATTTTGCTCCCTAAATCATATATTATTATAAGTGGGAAGCTCTCAACTTCAAAGTTGAATTACTATTTAGCCCTTACAACAAATTAAAAAGTAATTAAATTTTTAATTAATTAGATAATATTATTGAACAACATTTTCTGTCAATTAATTTGAAAGTTGAAAAGACTTAATCACTTTATTAGGAAATTTGAAAGGATGCATGAAAAATGAACGGAGTATAATCATTTATGTATGGAATTTAAAGGGTTACATCACTGTAAATAGGCTTATATACTTCATTGTATGGAATTCAAATGGCTACATCAGTACCATGACTGAGATATACTCATATTCATCATTTGGATTGTCACAAAGAGAAAGTTTGCAGGCTAGATTGAATTCAAAAAATGAAACCATCTTAGCTTCTTGGGCAAATATGCTTGGTGCCTTGATAGGAGAATCATGGTTTGGGATATCAGGATCGATATATGAAGAATAAACTCCAGAAGATGGATCACCAGAGTTGTTATTTATTCATGGTTATATTATTACAAATCTGGCATATGATTGAAAACATCTACCATGATGATCACCTGTCCGGAGATAATTTAGGAGGGTAAGGTAACAACTGTTTTTTTCTTTAACATTGTCATATATGTATTTAGCCAAAAAAGATTGAACCAATTTTTTTTTTCATTTAAACGTGTAATATACACGTGCAAAGCACGTGTCGAGAACTAGTATGAGAAAAGGCTGGAAACCCATATTTTTCTTGTTATATAATATAATAATACGCATAGGGTGTGCTAAAGAATGTTTTCTAATATCAGTATATTTGGTTGGTCTAAATGTTTTGAAAAATATTTTGGTTATTAAAAATAAACTTACCTAGTGACATTCACAGTCACATTGGTAGTCTGTTTCCTACAGGCTACAATCTTGACACATGACGCCATCTCTTATATCCTACATTCTCACCACACCATCCTTCATAGCATTTGAACATACTGTGAACAAATATACTTGCCGAACAATTAAAACTAAGAAAACCAAGTACTACTTGTTATGTCACATAAAATGGGTATAAATCTGACTATAACTCAGAGAATGTAAAATCTTAAGAAACGAAGGGAATTTTTTGAGATATACGAAATACATGTGTTAATATGTTAGCGCTTGTACATGCTAGACACATGATAAATGGAGTCCTGATACTATAGATATATAATGAAGAGTGCTTTCCATAAACTGGCAAAGAGCATGAACGAGCTCGAAAATGTACTGCTCATTGTGGAGGTTATATCTCCTCATATTGCCAATTTATAGCTCTAGTTCTTGATCGATTGATGCAGCTTCCAGGTCTTCAAGACTGACTGGTTGGTGCAGCTGCATTGATGAAACACAAGTTTAATATGGGCTCAACCGAAGACTAGATCGCTAGGTACTCAAATCAGGCAGCAGTAGTCAAGCATGTAACAATGATAAAGAGCATTTTAATTGCAGCTCATACATAGACTTCCTCTATATCCTCATTTGCCAATATTAGTGTTCATAAGCATTTATCAGAGGAAAGACAACTAAAGAGAACCGAAATTAGCCAAACATTTGGTGCATGTTTGAGACTACTGGAGCTTTTTTGATACTGTAAAAACTCAAGTTACCAACACAACAATGATATGTATTATAACCGCTGAAAAACACAAAATACAATTGAGAAATGGAAACAACAAGCTAATGAGAAGGTTAACCGAAGGCGAAGAAGATCAGAAAATATAGAGATAAAATGATAATATAGAAGGGGATGAAAAGCTCGACTAAGAATGGAGATGAGAGAATCAAACTCTTCAACAATTTGCGTAATCCTTGAATCACATACCACTACCTTTTTTTATGGAACCGTTCCCATGCCCACTTCTCAACCCGGATGCCAAATTAACCTGACCCTATTGCTTGTTCTAGGCCCAATAGCTCTTGTCAACCCAATAACTACTTTTGCGACCCTAGTATCCACATTAGGCTGGACTTGGTTCATAACAGATACTCCTCCCAACAAAACCAAGAAAGATGGATTAAAAAACAGTCAAACTTTGGAGAGGTAAAATAGTCATGAAAGCCACAATCTGAAAAATATTTTAGACAGCCAGGGCATGTCAAAGCAGGTGGCATAGTCAGTAGAAACTGTTGTTGTCTAAGGAGCAGCTTTAATATGAAATCTTGCTTCAGCAACTTAACAGAAAATTAAACAGATAAATAGCAGGAAAGGCATCTCCAGATAACTAGGATGATCAAGAAGAAACATACTGCTGTTGCAACAGAAAATAGGTGGAAGGCACGCAAGGAAGCATCATTTTCTGAGGGAAGAGAATCATGGTTCCACAATGTTATGTTTTGGAACTTTGCCTTCATCTCCCAGCAACTTGAATCTTCCTCGGACCTTTTCCTTTTCTCAACAGGCATTTTCTTTCCCAAGACAAACCCTGAAGAAGCAAGAAAAATGGTTTGAAATTACACAAAGTTAAGTAGATTAAGAGGACCCAAAATAAAGTTGAACTAGAATAATCCAGTTATGAAGCCTCCAAAATCAATCATGCTGGATGGGCAATAATATCAACATAACAGTGTTTCCTCAGTACTACAGCATATAAAGCACAGTTGTATGTGCAACCACTCACCAAGAGTACAATGTAGTCATTGATGGTTATTATCCAAGCAGCAAGTATTGAGACTTTGATAGCTTTGAATTATGGTCCCCTTTGCTTAATTTCTAACCATAATGTTTGCACAAAATTATTTTACTCTCTCTATCTCAATTTATTTATCTTACTCTCAGGACTCTGCAGTCTGTTGTACTCTTTCCTTCTATTTAGGCTTTGTTTAATAGTCTTTATCTTTTCGAGGTCTTTATATAGCAGCCAAATGGTCAATAATAAAACACACAATTTTCTCATCTTCTGCTCTCGTCTCTTTGTTCATTATATATATATGAATGGAGATGGACCAACGCTTATTGAGCCTTTTATCACTTCTCTATACCGCTTGTTTCCTCTACATCTGTTGTTTCTTTGGGATGGTCTACTTCATCCTATTCAATTCCTCCTTTGCCTTCTTTTTCTCATTCTCTTCCTGTCCACACTGCTGGGCCAAGCATTCTGCCTGTAGGCCAGATTGGCCTACCTTCGCTCCCACCTTGCAATGGAACAATAGAACCAACAGTTCCATCTCCCTTCCCCTCTGTCGCGGCTTTGACAGTACTTAGTTCACTAATTTGGTGACTATCAAACTTAATTCTGTCGAAGATTATCTCACTTGGCGTAATCAAGAGACTTATTTACATTTTTCAAATTTCGTGTCAAGTCAACCAAACAAACAAATTGAACTAGGGGTAGTATTAGACAAGCCGGTCCAACACCATTATTATAAGGAAATAAAATACTTTACCAGAATAGCCATGAGGAATTGCAACAGTAGTACCCTGAAGCTTCCTTCCTCTAAAATGAGATTCCTCCACATTTAATCCATCAACAATTACACCTTCATTTCATTCACAAATTCAAACACTGATTAAATAAATAGAAGCAAAGTTCTTTCAAAAACTAAGTTTTTGACACCAAAACCAAAAATTCAGGTAGAGTATTAACTTGACTTGCATAAATAGAATAATTATACCGGTAGGTTTGGGTTTGAAGTACTGTGAAACATCAGATGGACCATTGAACTTGATACAGCACGGCAGCTGGTGCACTTTTCCGGTGAGTTCCACCACCTTCTCCGGCGGAAGATTGCCGGTAAGGTCAATTGTGCCTGAAATTCCACTGTTGCTTCTCGCCATTGCTCGATTGAACTGGTAACGAGTATCAAAAGAACCCTAAAGGTAACCTGCCCCTTCTATTTTCCCGCGCTTATTGTTTCGACAGTTAATTTTAGGTTTACCCACCATAAAAAATATATTTTTAAGTATGTTAGAGCTATAATTAAATAATTGCGCTTCATAATTTGTTATGAAGCATAAATCGCAGACAGATATTCGTTTGTATAAAAACGTCATAGAATTTGTTATAAAGCATAAATCGTAGGCATACATTTGTTTGTATAGAAACACAAAACGATATTCGTTTGTATAAAAATGTATATTATATGACGAAAGAGAGATTAGACTTAAATAGAATTTTAATTATAAGATTAAATTTGAGTTATATTTTGTTATTTTATACCATTTTCCATTATTTGAATTCGTTTCATTAATTTTTCTTTTTAGTTTATTTCAAAAATATTTTTTTTTCACTTTTTAATAATTACTATTTAATTTCAAATTTCCACTTGAACATTTGTCATATCTCTTTAACTTAAATCATTAAGTATACAAAAAAATCTTTATTTTCTTGTTAACTATATGTCAAGTCAAAATAGATCAATCAAATTAAAATAGGAAAAAAAAATACTCCTTTTACACCAATTTATGTAACTCACATTTTCTTTTAGTCAATCTCAAAAAATTGATATATTTTTATAGTTAGTAACAACCACTATAAAGATTTATGACTTATTTTAGAATACAAATTTTAAATCTTTTTTTCTTTCTTAAACTTTATACCAAAGCAAATTAATTCATAAATTTAGACTGAAAAGCTTGGAAACTGGAATGTTAGGGTGTGTTTTGTACGATAGAAAATGTTTTATTACGAATAAGTGATTTTCTTACTTATTTTTTTAAATCCGAAGAGCAGTGGTGAAGCCATCAAAGTAGTATTAATTGAGACACCTTTGTAGAGAAATTACACAATATGGATAAGCAACTTTTTAGGGATATATACTATACATTGATTTTCTTTTTGGGCTTATTTTTTTATATTCTGAGTTTCATTGGTGAAAATCTCCACGTATATAATCTAAACAAATACAAAAAAGTAATAGAGCATTGTAAAAGGAACTACCTAATTCTTCTAAACAGAATCTTGCAGCAAATAACCCTTTAATGCCTACTACTCCATAATTAATTGATAACCTTTGGATACAACAGAACCTAACACATGTAATTGCAACAGATACAACTTCTAAATGCAATAATTCACTTGACAGTATTGTTTTAACTCTCAGGATCAGATAAATACAGAGGGCTATCCAAATCACCCATTTCTGCTGAGGCAAATGACTCAGAACTATCTGCACTTGAGAGGGAAGAAGGCGATCCATCAGAGTCCGACATCCCCTCATCATGCATAATGATGTGTTCATCATCAATCTCAGATGTATCTGATCCAGAACCACCTAGGAGAAGCTTGTTTATAGCCCCTTTTGCGGTTTCAGTGAACCATTCGTCCTCGGGTAGGGCACTGATAAGAAAGACATTTTCATTGATGAGGCCCTCTCATACAGAAAGAAGATGAAAAGTAGAAAGCTAGGTGAATACCTTTGTGGATCTATGCCCCTGGCAGAAAAAGTCCTCACTGCACGTGCAATTATGTCTGATGATATTTGATGCACGTGCCTTGATGGATAACCCGCGAATCGTGCAATTTCAACAGTGAAGTGCATGTCAAGAATTAACTGTCAAACAAAAAGTTGATATCAAGATACAAGAGAGCATTTCACGTTGAATATATCACAAATACATGTTAGTATGACATAGTATCTTTTTGGAATTTCACCAAGTTAACGGCTAATGAGAGAATACTCTAAAAACCAATTAACATCTTTGTTCCGATTGGGCTGAGGAAGTAATAAGGGCATGTGCAAGATACTTCCATTTTCCTTCTTTTGATAAGGAACCAAGATACCAATATTTTCAAACACCGAGATACCTGAAGAGTTACTTTTAGAAAGAGGTAGCACACAAACAGCCGTCCTATGCCCAACTATGTATCCTTTAAAAAGTTGTCGACCCAGGAATTTCAAAAACAGTTTTGAACTTGAATCTACAATAGAAACATACAATATGTTCTGTTGCAGAGTTCAAATTAAACAAAGCTGTAACAGCTCCTACACAATATCCCAAATTGAATGAAAATCCGGGAAGCATGCAAAACAGGTGATAAGGTGAAAAAGTAAAATGAAATTGTGCTAATACTCTATTATATTCAGGTAGTACAACTAAAGACAGGGTAGTAGATATAAAAAATACCTGCTGCAAACCCAGCGGCTGTAGAGGAGCCGACTCATCCTCTAGAACACTCCAAAATTCTTGTTCATCAGACAACCACATTACCACAGTCTCTGTCAGTCTGGCAAGCAAAACCTTCTGTATCTTCTCTCTTCCGAGAAGAACATCTCCTGCCACAGTTGCTAATTGCTGCAGCTTACCAAATAATGCCTACAGGTTTGAAGATTTATCACCTTTTAGTTACATGAAAGGATTGGAAACATAAGAATTTTGTAAGGTTCTCATTTAGCAAAATACTGTTGAAAGCACTTAGCAAGAAAATCACTGAATATTAGCATTTGGATAGTCAGATAAAAATTGACAAACAGTTGTAAACCACCATCAGAGAGAAAATGTAAAACTATGTTTCTTCTGCTTGAACTTTATAATAAAGTCAAACGAGCATCTGCTGAATATTATGATGAATGATTGTCTAATTTATTTATTTATTTATTTTAAAAAAAGGAATACTTAAGGAGGCATTTGGCCATGAAATTTATCACTTTTTCCAGGGCTGAACTCCGGGAAACACGTTTGGCTATAAAATTCAGGAAGAATTTAAAAAACAACAAAAAGGTTGCTACTATAAAGCAGTGATTGATGACCAAGCAGAAGCTGGAATTGAAGGTTTTGAGGGAGAGTTATATACTAACAGCAAAGCAACACCAATGGTGAACCAGAAACTCAACTGACACAGCATTAACCTACTTGGATAAAGGAATATTACACATTCAGTCACCCAATTCACAGAAAGGAAAACTTAATTAATCTTGGACCATTTTTTGTGAAGGGGGAAAAGAAGAGAACAAACTAAGACAGTAAAAAGAATTAACTAGGGTGTGCTATTCATGGCACCAATAAGTAAGGATCATTTTGGAAACTAGGAAACAAGGATTACAGTACCTGAAATGGCAATGAAGGTAGCGGATCAGCGTCCCAAATTGTATCTTGTCCGACACCACTCAAATAAATCTGAGCATCTAATCGTGCATCACCATCTCTTGAATATATGAAATTAACAACATATTGTCGACAGAAATTATCTCTAAGTTTGTCCAGTGAATGCTGAAGTTGACGCCTCCAGTCCTTGAGTTCTACGGTATTGTTTGCAGCAGGCATCATATTTTCAGACCCCACTTCCTTGCTTTCATTAAGAACATTCCAAATTCTAGATACAACCATAGGCAATAGTTCCTCAGCAATGGTAAATGCAGTTCCCAATAGTGCAAGCTGCTGAGAGTCTGTTTCAGCTCTAAAAGGAACAGGTTCTTTCAGCTCAGTGAGATTATCATCCTCAGAAAGACCAGGTAGGGCTTTAATCAATGAATCCACATACTTGTCAAAAAGATGTGAAATTCTGGTCAATATGTTAGCTCCAAAATGTAGAATGACTAACTGGGTGAGCTTCTCCACTATTTCCTGCAGAGGAGGCCAAAGTTGGATCAAATTATTATTAAGCCATCATTACAAGAAACAGATATCTGATGCAGTGCTATTGTTCTAGTCTCTTTTTTCTTTCCACATGTTGCAGTTCAAAGCAATCTCAAACATCTATGGGTGCTCCTACTTGAGAAACGACAACTACTTGAGAGTTGAGACATCTATTTAAGTGGCACCGCATTGAAGGTTGTCCTAAAATTGCAGCTAGCAGAATCCAGCAGAAAGAGAACAAAATCACGTGCACTTATGCAATATACACACACAGACACATATTCATATACTGCACTATTGTAAATGGTAGTTATGCCACCATGCTGAATATGCAGCAATAAGTCTGTTACATACAAGAAAGCTTCTTTTTCCCTTTCTTCATTGGCAAAGCAGAAAAGGTCCTTTGACGGAGTGTCACTTTCATGTTTTTATACTATTTTCTGCTCAAGAAATATTTCTTTTCTTGGACCAAGGAGGCACACTTTAACCCCCAAGGTTCTTTCTATTTCTGCTAATGAATCTGGTAGTTGAATATACAAGAATGTGTGTGTGTGTGGATGCAGAGCAAGAGAGAAGAGAATAAAGTATCTAGACTTAATCTTCCAGTCTCTCAACAGATTCAGTTGTGTCTAGAAAGGCCAATCATAGAGGTCTATCAAAGACGACATTATAGATTACAAATTGGTTAGAGTTCTTGCCAAATTACCAATTTTCAAAAAAAAAAAATGGTTAGAGTTCTTGCAAGAATACTTGCACACCTATTAGACAAGTTATGTAAAAGACCTTGCATAACAACTATAACAAGGTGAGGGAGGTCTTTATCGATGGAGCTTTTTTTTAAAAAAGAAGGGGGATTTAAATCTGCACTGTAGTCCTTTGAGGGATACAGTAATAACACTTGAGTAATCAGATGACCAAACATTCATAAATAAGGACTAAGACTTACTTTGACTATATATATGAATCTCATTCCACTTTCAACAAGCAGAGTATCAGATGTAGTTGCAAATGTAGATAAAGGAGAAGCAAACCGAGGTGACAATGGTTTCCCTTCATCACTTGAAGCAAAATCAAGAACCGCTTTCCTGGCTCGTATATAGTTCAACTCGAGGACTTCTTCCATATATGGGTGCAAAAGCACCAAGAGTAATTTTGACAGTTTAAGGCCCTGTTTCTCCAGGGCATTACAGTGGTTAAGACTGGCTTGAACACAAACACTTGCTGCATGTAAAGCAGGAGCTCCATCAGAAGGCGGTGCATGTTCTTTAACTAACCGCACAAAGTATTCAATCTCCCTTTCTGCCCACTGGATAATTCTGTTGCTATAAACAGGATTGTCACCAAACATTGCACCAGATTCCTTAGTAGCCAAAGAAATGGTAGAGAATACAAGGTTAGACAATGTGGCTGAATAAGTCTCGGGATAACAAGGACAAAGGGGAAGGAAAGCCTCAATACTTTTCCGAAGACGAGATCTGTACGAATTAACAAGTAGCTGATGTGCCAAAGAACCTTTTCCAAGCTTGAGCAAAGCAGACAAGGCTTTCTTAAGTTCAACAATGCCAATTGAGGGTCGTTCAGTGATCTCAACCAGCTGATTCTCCAGCATCTTTTTTCTTTTAGACAAAGCAGATTTAAAAGATGATGGTTCAGTAGGTGAAGTGTCTCCTGAACTTTTCAACTCAGGATGACTTCTTTCTTTAGCATCTATTGCCTCTATTACTTCCTCAATCTTGTGCTCAGCCAGAAGAACATCAATATTCTCCAAAAACAACATGTTTTCATCTTCCATGTCATTCACGAAAGTATCACCATAGTCAGAGCTCCGAGAGCTTTCATTAGCTTCTTGGACATCACCACTAGTTCGGCTCCATTCATCCAATTCTCTGCATACACCATTCATGAGATCTTGAACAAGAATACCCTGTGCGGATATATGCTTTCTAAGCTCATTGAGCTCGTGTTCTGTTTCCACAACTTCCTCAGACAATCTACAATGACAAGAACAGATTAGAAGTTGACCTTTGCACGTAGAGGGGTCACGTACCATACATGAGTTCATTTAAAATTGTGTCATAAGAGTGTATAAAAGTATCCTATGTGTCTATGATTTGGCCAATAATCCAGTATACTTCAAAGAATCTGCACAAAGGACCCATATCCAAGTTGCACCGTTTAGGATGGGTACATCAAGGCGAATGAAGGACACATAACATAGATCAGGAGATTAAACTGAAGGTGATAGGTACAAAAAACTACATAAAGCAGGCTGATGCAAAAAGTAGCAGTAATGACAAAAAGAACATATGTGAAGTTCAGAAAGACTAGATGCAAGTAACCGGTCTAGCTACATTTATAGAGATTATTAACATCATCTACATTTTAATCTAGAGATAGTAAGTTGAAAAGTCAATAAACTTTCTTTCAATGTGTTTTTTCATCTCTCATGTTTTTGTCAATAAGGAACTGCCTTGTAACCTTCTCCAATAAAAAAGCTCCCATATAATAATTAGGAATATAAGAAGAGCAATGTGATGATGATTATTCTCCTATTTCACAAAAAGATGCAAGAGCAATTCGTCCCTTTATCACATGCTATCTCTGCTTTCAGTTCCTCCATCAGATTATGCAAGTAAAGCATTCAGTATTTATGTAGGACTTCAGATCAAGTAGATAATGGAACCATTATATTTTGATAAATCTGACAGCTGTTTGGTTAAATTAACTCTTATTATCCTTCTTTGAATTTTTTTTAAAAAAATATAACAAACAAAAAGCAGATAATATAGAAGGGTGCCCAAAAAAGGAAGCATAAAACAGGGGATAAATTGCACTTTTCCAGATAAATATTAGATATCTTCTAATGCTGTGCTTATAAACCAAGGATGTGTCTCACCAAACCTTTCTACTTCTTACCATTTCCCCACAACAGAACCCCCCCCCCCCCC
>NC_028638.1:42242503-42252865 GCF_001406875.1 Solanum pennellii
CCCCCCCCCCCCACACACACACACACACATCACAACCTTATAGATGGAAAGACATGTCGGGTTCCCTCTACAGTTCTAAGGAAGGATTCTCAGTATCATAGACTAGAACATCAAGAGGCAACTCATAAAAAGTGGACACAGTTGGGTTGAATTCCGGTTCTTCTAGAAATAGGACATGTGTCCATTTGCTATCGACATGAACTCAACATCAGACTTTAGTATGAGTCCAAATACATAGACTACCAGATAGTTCTCATGGTCTCCTAGCTGTGACTTCTGTAAAAATTATATCACGTCTCTTTGAAGTAGTAGTACCTGTATTTGCCGATGATACACATTTTCTCATTTAAGTTTTGCCATTGTGCCCTAAGAAATTTTAGTTTCTAACAGACTAGTAACCACAGTTTCCATAGAAAAGGCAGGAAAAATGTTTATGAAAATGTAGCAGTGAACAGAATTTCTCTTCCACTTTCTTTTGGTCTAGTAAAAGAATTTCATCAGCCAATACCTCAAGAAGGCCAGGCACTTAGTTCGAGTATTACCACACAGGTTTTCCACCGCATCCTTCAAATCCAAAAGCTCAAAACAGATTTTCCTAATTCCCTGCACAACTCAGAACAATAAACTGGGGACCATAAGAAAGACAAAAACTGGCAAAATCAACAAGCACTCCAAAAATAGTGGGAAAGATAAGGACTACTTTTATCTGTGATATATTGAAAAGTTAACCAAAAAAGAAACGGAACAAGCACTAAAAGAAATTGAGTATGCATTTTTGGAAATTAAAAAAGGTAATAGTTTGGCACATAACAAGCACTTACAGATGTTTGTACTAGCAACTTTTTCCTATCTATTCATGGTATACAGAACTCCTAACATCGACATAACAGAAATCAAGTTCGATTATTGCACAACATATCTCCACACACAAAAAAAAAAAGTTTAAGGGATGTTATCAAAGATTAATAGGGAAGAACTCTTATTGAATTGGTTGAAGATAAATACACGAGAGCTCTACAGGAACCTTAGTCTACCTACAATAAAATAAGGAATTATTTTGTATGTCCAATAATATATATTCTTTGTGGATATGGGTTGTGTTAGCATCAGGATATGTTGTCAAGAAAATTCTGCCCACCAAGGCCGAGTATATGGGCTCAGACCAAGTATTGTAGTGGGATTCGAACATGAGATTTCTAGGTTGTTACTCCCATGACACAACCTCTAGGTCATCCCCTAGTGAACAAAAAGGGGCATCCATTAGCTTTCTTCCTTTAATCTTTTATTTGGGAAAAAAAACTAAGTTTACCTTGCACTTGTTAGCAAAGCAGATTTTTAAAACTCCCTTGCCTTCTTTTCCCAACTCCTCTTATTTGATCATAATTCTTCTCATCTACTCACCGCATTGCCAACCATTCTCCCTATTTTAACCTTTACATAAGGATGGTTGCAAGCATTCTGGTATGATCCACTACATTTGCTCATTTTAACTCTCAACTACAGTTTGGAATTATTCTGGTCAAGACCTTAACAGACAGTATTCTGAATTCAAAGTCCACGTAAATATACTCATTTCTAGATAAGGTCCTCATAAATGTACTCGAATTGTCAAGATTCATGTCAAACTATATCAGCGAGATTACACTAAGAATTATCCACTAGGAAGATTATTTGAAGAAATTTACTAAATCAACATTAATAAAATGAAAGAAGGCACTACTGGCACATTAATACATCAGTAAACTAGTACATAGATGTTCAAATTTTACTAGTCTAAAGCAAAAAAAAAAAAAAAAACCCGATTATATGGAAGAGCATCTTTGATGCATAGAGAAGCTATAGATAATCAACTAACATCCAAAAATGCTTAACAGCCCCATCAAACATGATTAATTCAACCACTCTATGAAGCTCAAAATTCTATAATCCATCCACATGTAGATGAAACGGATAGCTTCTAAGCTTCTCTACTTCTAATAATCAGATCCATGAACCAGTCATGCAAAACAGAAAGAACAACAATTTGTAGCTAGTTTTAAGCCCTGTTCTCCCTCAAAAATCAGTAATCACACACATCATCACCAACAAAAAATCACGAACCAAGGAACCAGCTCTTGTCCCTGCCTAGCATATAACCAAGTTAAGGCAGACACACTTCAGGAAGACCTAAGCCAAATATTTTCACCAAAGCAATAACATTTACTCCCAGCACTTGAAATATAACCTGGGAAACCACGTTGAATTTGAACTCCCAATATAAGGAATATCCACTTAACTATTCATTGAAGAACTAAAGCTTAGTATCTCTTCAGTAGGTAAAACTAGGTTTGTTTCATCTACTCTAAAAAGGGATACCTCAAGAAACCAAACTAAATAAAAATTCCAAAAAAAAAAAAAATATCCCACCTAAAAATACTCACAAATTTAGCTCGGAAAAACAGATCAAAATTCAAGGAAAGAACAAACACACTTCCACATTTCATCTAGTATCAAAAATTTTACTTCCAGCACTTGAAGCGAAAACCCAGGAAACGAAATTAAACTACAACTCCAAAAATAAAGAACACCCAGATGAAAAGTTCCAAACTTGATTCCAAAAATTGATCAAACCCCAACAACATATAAGAGCAGTTGAATTTGCTATCACGCTATTTTGTGAGTTAATGAAACAAAATGGGGACGTAGGGAAAATGCAAAAGATAGTACCTTTTCAGTCTTGGACTGGTAAATTGAGTCGATCTTGGACTGAGGAGTAACACTTTCAATACATGGGAAATCATCTTCTTCTTCACTGCTTTCCATCCTCATTTGGCGTTTCCAACCAGTAGATTTTCGGCTTTTGCAGCTATGGAAATGGGAAAAATGAACAGACAGAGTTCAGTGTAATTGGAGAGTTCCAAAAATTAGCCTTTACACTAAATTATTTATGCATAGTCATAGGTCAATTTATTTAATAATGACAAATTTATTTATTTTTTCAATAGACGTTAAATCTAGATTGTTGTGACATATAAATAGAAAATGAAGGATTAGTATAAAGTACAGCAATTACATATATGGAGGCTAATTATGTTCTATCTCAAAAATTCTTCCAATTACAAAAATCTCAGATTTTTCATGCTTTTGGAGTATATATTATACGTTACTTAATGGTAGGATGTATTCTAGAGGAGATGGATATATCCTAGAAGGAATAGAAATGCATTTGAAAGGAATTTTTGTAATAATTTTTGACTAATAAAATTTTTAGAGATTATATATATTAAATTGTGTACGTAAAACAAATCCTAACTCGTATTATCATTCATTTTCAAAAAAAATTTGACAAAGAAAAATAAAAAGGTCAAAATGTCCTTGAGAAGTCATGATTACGAACATAACTAATATAAATCTGAAAAAGAGGAAGAAAACAAAAGGGAATATTATTAATTTCTATACGAAAAATTACTATTACTACTTGTGATTGGAAAAGACTAGGGAGAGCAAGCTCGGAAAATAATTGCATAAAAAGAAAAAGGTATTCTTTTATAAAATATAAAAGTTCGGTGTATAACAAAAAGTCGCGCACACTTGGGTGCAATTTATTCTATTTATCCAATAAAGTTTTGGTAAGGTGAACCATAAAAAGAGAGAACTTTACATGAAGCGCAAGTTTGATCACAACAGCAACAACTAAGTCTAAATACATTTCATTGATAATATCAAGTACAACATATGATAATGTTTTAACTTGGTCAAGATTGACAGAGTACTTGTGAAGAAATACATAACAGACAAGGAAAACACTTCCACAGATAATTAAGATTGTGGAACTACTGCAGATTACATATGTTGCAGATAACTTAAGAGGGGAAGAATATGAAGCTTAAAATGTTATTATTCCCCAAATCTTCAGAAACTTGAATCCTATTTAGTGTTTAGTTGAAGAATTAGCAATCACATTGAGGCATCGAGTAAAGCATCAGAGACATCAAGTTCCACGTTCAGGTTTTTGGCTGAAGGCATTCCTGCAGCGACTTCTTCTTCAATGCCACACTCGTTTGTTCCTCTTCTGATCTTGAAGTAACCATCCTGCCATGAAGACAAATATACATTTGAGAAGAACATCATAAGGATGTACGCGCTACATCTTCAAGAAGTAGGAAAGATGCAATCACCCAAGAATGCACATGTACAAAAGTATTAGCGACAGATGTTGAACATTATGAATCAAGTGTGTAAAATCCTATTAAGGTTAAACCAACGGTTCAGCATATTCTATCGTAGAAGGAAAAACTATTTAAAAAAGGGTTAGATCAAGACATACGTCACCCCAGCCTCTGTTCCATTGATTGGCAAGGAGCTGCAAAGCCAAAAAAAGATGATCAAATTTAGAAAGAACGAAATGATTTTGAAGATCTTAATGGCACAATTAGAAGATGTCAACAAACCCAATAGTCCTCTCCATCCTCAGAGGTTCCCCATCCAATGAGTTTAACAGCATGGCCTCCCATTTCCTCACCATTTATGTGCTTGTAAACTCCAGACTTGTAGTGCGCGAAGTCCTGTGCTTGCGAAATAGTATGTCATTCAGTACAGGAAGGTCACAGGTAAAAATAGGAGAAGATTAACAGAAAGAGTAAAGAAACTAATCCATATCGGCAAATTTCAATTTCACCAGAAAAGAGGATGCATTCACAAGGACACATGATGAGGGCAGATGCAAGAACAAAATAAATGGTCTACTACTTAAGTATGCACCAATTAACAAACAGTACAATTCTGCAGAAATGGCTCAAATATTTCCAGACTGAGAAATTAGGTCATTTATTAAACAATGACCTCTAGATGCATTTAAGCAGATCATTGGACTTTCTAACTGGTACTTCATTGTCATGGACATAATTATCCTGGAAATAAACCTCTACAGATCACTAATTGGCACAATATTTCCACAAACATAGTAGATGGTAACACCAGAATTCAGAAAGGTAGAGTTGGTGACCAACAATTATTTTGAACTCCGTCGAACAGCTTATCAACAATTAGACAGTTAACCATCAAAAGAAAGTGATTTCAATTATATTTTGCTATTTAATTCAGCCAAGCATTATTATTGTTCTCAAATATGATTTGTAAGGGAATCATGTTTAGAAAATTAGAAAAGGGTATTTGTAATATTTAACTAAAGTTTCTTAAAGTTCATCAGAGTTAGCCTGAAATAAGCCGTCCAAGGTTAATAATATCACGGGGTAGATAGAGAACTGCTGTTTGATTGTTGCTTGAGATTAAGGCATAGTTGTTATTGCTGTTGTATATCAAGTTAATGCAACATTCAATTTCATATCATATAATATAAATTGTGCCAAAAAATTAAGGATCAGAACTTTACTCTCTTCCAATCATTCTTACCTCGTAAACAGTAAAAGAAACCTCAACTGGTCCATTCTTGTAAACTTCTGTCATGATACTGTATGGATCGGAGTTAATCAGGTATGCATTGACGCCAAAATGCTTGGATTTACTCCAGAGTAGATTCTCTTTAACACACTTCCTCTTGCACTGTGGAGTGGGATATCCAGGTTCACATCCAGGGTGGGAACATCCCTTATTATCAAAGTAAGGGTCACACTGGCAGGAAAATTTTTATTAGTCGAGCATAATAGTCCACAATCTTTTTTCAGATCGGTATAAGAATCCCACAATATCTGAAAGATGTAATCTCTCTGAAGTTCAATAAGTGTATAACAAACCAATATACCTCTTCAGTGACCACACCCTTGCGAACAAAGTATTTCCAAGCTTCTAATGGATATCCACCATCACAACCATCCCCGCATAAATAGCCACAGCATGCTATGATATCATTTGCTGACAGAGAGATATTCTGCCTCACACATAAAAATTGAATCATTAGCGACCATAACTATAATAAAGTTGCAAGATTTTGCATTAAGGAATGAATTTACCAATCCATAATGAATACAGAAACGATCAGACAACGACTCAGCAGCACCAAAGGCCCAACAAGAACCACAATGTCCCTGAAATACAAACAATCAGATTGTTAGAATACCAGGAAAGAGCAATAAGCAAATTCAGGAGGAAAAACAAATAAGTGAAATTAGAACCAAGACAAATCACCTGATCTGGCGTCGCAAAACAGTACCGGTGCATGACATCAAAAGATGGAAAGCATTAGCACCACTCTATAGAACTACAGCACTAAATCAAGGACAAAAGAGAAGAAACTAACCAAGAATTCTCCCAATAGTGCTACACTGAGGCCAAGCCACTCGTGCATCAAACTCTTGGGGTAACTTCAAAAGTTTTGGATGAGTTAAAATGGGGATGCCCTTCAAATCACCCTTTCTTGTGGGCTTAACTCCAAGAAGGCGCTTAAATTGGGAAACCTGTGAATGAAGGGTACATGCACTCATAAAAGGAGAGTTGAAGGATGTGGCATTGCACAAAGAAAGTGCACCTAAGTTTGTCCAAAACGAATACACCTTTATGGAAATCTCACCGTGAAATTCGAGAATTGAGGGTTCAGTGCAGCTCTCCATCCAGCTTTTTCATTTTCATTAACCTGTTTGACGATTGAGTCCTGTACGACCATTCAAAAAGACTCTGTGACCTTTAGTTTGATCAGAGTACAATGACAGTAATATCTTCTCTATGATGAAGGAAATCATACCTGAAGGATTGCAGATTCCGCTTTAGCTTGGGATATTGGATTTTCTGCAACAACCTACTTGCCGTTCAAAAAAGAAATTATTTATTGAACAATAGACTACAGGAAGATTGAATAACTTCGGGTATAGGCTTCAACATACGGTACTTTAACCAACCAAGACTAAGCTTTCCCAATAATTGGACCTAAAACATCCACAATTCAGACTGTCAGCCTTCTAGATGCTCTTAAGTTAAATCCCTAACATCCTAGCCGTTGTAATGTCGAAAGCAACATAGAGAATATGAAAGAGATTAAGAACTCGGCCATGTAATTTTGGCTCAAGCAGCAACGCTTCTCCTCCTCCATTTCCCTTTCCTATTTCTTAGCAAAATGGGGGAAGTCTGGAGGTGAAGTCTTCAATTTCCCATTTGCAAACTCAACATAGCAGCAAAATGCTGTTTTGCATTTCTAGTTTTCTTTAATACCCTGTCATAACATGCCATGAATTTTCTCATTCATTTGACCCACATACTTTTTTCTTTCTTCTACTCATGTAACACACACAACCATTGTTGCAAAATCTACACTTGTACTGCAAGTGTGTATTCTTTTGCATGCAGTTAGCAGAAAGAGAACTAGGACTGGAAAGAAAACTATATTTACTTCGACCTAAGTTGATAAATTGGTTTGGTACATAATGTTAAAAAATTAGTTGTAAATATAAAAACAAATGTTTTCATTTTCTTCGTTTGGCAATAGACAATAGATGCAACTATGTGTGCTAAGTCTAAATGTTTATGCCTGTCTCATACAACTCACAAATTAGTCATCAACATCAAAATATAAATAAGTTAGAGCAAGAAAGCACCAAGTTCAGGCTCTGGTACCATTTGACAATTCCCACTCAATTGTGAAGATGAACCAGCACAGAATCAACAGTGGCCTTGCAGAAGCTCATGGCAAACTAGGATTTGTCTCCACATGGTTTAATTAGACAATTACTTTCGTAGGAGTTAGGACCTGGGCAATAACTTGCTATGAAACATCTTTCTAGCTTTATGTAATCTTAGAAATTATCTACCGTAGTAGAAATTCATGTAGTGGCGCCTCATTCATATACACCTGTAAAGTTTATGGTATGTGAAAAAACATATACACACTACCATTACACCATCCATCCCTCCCCCTTCCCACACTGTCAACCTCAACCCAACATACTTCCATTTTTTTGGTACATAATATACTTCAACTACATGTATATAGATATATATATATATATTCCAGGCAACATCTACACACACAAGACCACCCCACCCCCAAACCCAAAAAGGGAAAACAAACAGACCCCAAGCAAAACTCATCCTCAAGAATTACAGGCAATATAAACAGAACCTTCAAGAAACATTAAAAAGATTTCCTTTTTTAGGGGTATATTAGTTAATTAACTAATTATCATCATGATTACCATGATTAAGCTCAACCCAAAAGCTATAAATGAAAAGAACATGGGGGGTTTCGGTCTGATACAATAACTTATTCCATCCATTCATCTAAAAGATATATAAAGCAAACCGATCATCCAAAAACACAAAAACAAAAAAAACATAAAGAATCAAGAATCAAACCTGCAAAACAAGGGTGGAGACAGAAACCAAAAGCAAAAAAGTGGCTATGTGTTTCATATTTTTGGGCCCTTTTTCTTGGGGTTCTGTAATGGTGGCTTAAAAATGGAGGAACCCCAGAAAATATATTTATAGATACAGGAAAAAGATGAATGAATTATTGGCCCTCTTTTTTTGACGTATTAAAAAAGATTATAGCTTTTATTATTGCTCCACTTTTTAGATAATTTTGAATTAATTACAATGTTCAGTTCCCTAGGTCTGGAAAATGTTTACCTGAGGAACACGTGTAACTTTTTTATTCGATATAAGAGTGCACTAATTTGTCATTTTAAAGATAAATTAATGATGAGATCTATTATCAATCTGTTTGGCTAAAAAATATCTTTCTAATTGGAAGCTTCGCTTTTTCTGCGGGTAAATTTTTATCGTATAATAGCCTGTAAATTATAAAGAGGAGGTAAATTTTACTAGATACGTTCGATTCAGAAAGTATTGAAGAAAAATTAATTTTGAGTCATTTATATATATAATTATTGACAAATTAAACTGATTCGTTTCGAAGGACAAGATATTAAGTGGAATCTAACTTTTTAACACTATATTTTAAAGGGAAACTTACATAAATATACAAAAATAAAAAAATATTTACCATTTATAGCAATAATATCTTTTTTTCACTTATCACTTTTAATTCATTTATAATACAAGTTTAATACATATTACAAAGAAGAATTTATTATTCATATATAATACAAATTTTAATAATGGATAATACATTTATCACAAATTTTAATACACTTATAATACAATGTGTCAAATTTTTACCAAACAAACATAATATATTTCAAAAAACAATTATAATTCATATATATTGCATACATAATTTACTTTTAATTCATATTGCAGATTTGACATAGTATTGTTATAAATGGTAATAAATAAAAAGTATTGCTAAAATCAATAATTATTTATTAAAATGTACTAATTTATGTAATTTTTCCTATTTTAAATTTGTAATGAACTATCCGGTATCCACTTGTTTGTTTAACATTATTTGGAGAATGGGCCGTAATTTCAGTTCTTGTTCTTTTATGAAATAAATAAAGAAATATGAAAGATAACGTAATGGGTCTTATGGATATACGTATATCTTTCCAACTTGAATAGAAAAATATAATATTATTAAAATAATTTAGCAATAATATGTTGGTAAGGTACTAGATTAGTTTAGCTAACACTTAACATTGAGAAATAAAAATTCTTAATGACAGAATATTTAGATTTTAATATAATAACTTAATTTATGCTTATAGATAATAATATGTTATAATCTTAATAAACGTCTTTTTTTTTCCTTGCAGTAGCAAAAAGAGTTTCAACATGTTGGCTTTAAATCATTTAAAAAATAAATAGGCTATTATGATCTTTAAAATACTTTGCTAGATTTGCTTGCTTGAAGAGGGTTATCCTTAGTAATTGGTCATTTCTCCTTTTTACTTGTTTAATAACAAATCAGTAAATTATTATTTATTTTTAATATTGTTTTATTATTATATAATTATATAAAGTACTAATAATTTAGAAAAGAAAATAGTGAACAAAAATATTTTTATTTGAAATTTAAAATTTTAAATTATAATTAATGAAATTATTTCATAATATATTTTTGATAAAAATAAATATATAAGAACATGGAAGATTATTGGAAAAAAAATGTCATCATTTGGTTATATATAAATAACACTCAATATGTGTATAAAATATCGCTTTAACTATCTAGTATAATATTTTCATGAATATAATAATTTATTATTTGAAAATTATCATTTATTCATGAATCGAGAGCATACTCTAACTTTTTAGTAGGCAAATACTATGAGTATATGATTTATAATTACTTAGAGTGTGTTGGTTAAGATTAAAAATATTATTTTAAAAATAATTTCTACGAAAATAAATATATTTTTTACTTAAGATTAAAAATATTTTTATATAATTTAGACAAATATTATAAGAGATGAAGATAGAGGTAGAGACGTGTGTGGTGGAGGGGATGATCAAGACGGGTTTCGGGGGGGGGGG
>NC_028638.1:42252954-42253864 GCF_001406875.1 Solanum pennellii
GGGGGGCGTATCAATATAGAATATTATGTGTAATTTTTTTATACGTCTATTATAGAAATCATTTCTTAATTTTAAAAGAAAAAAATATTATTCAGAAAAAATATATTATAAAAATTTTAACTCATCAAATATTAAAAAAAATTTAGCATTTTACATAACAAACACACCTTCAGATTCATTAAATTTCTTTTATCCAATTTCACATTAAAACAAACTTAAAAAAGAAAAAATAATAATAGTTAATAATATTGCACGAGCCATATATTCAAACGAGTGACTTTAGGCCAAAGTTTTAATAAAAAATTATGTAATTTAAAAGTGGAGTGTGGACAACTAGTAATGGTATGGTACGGCAGGCATGCCCACTGTTTTCAGCTTCTAGCTAATTCCCAAACTTATTTATTGGTTTATTCTTTTTAATTTATTTATCTTATAATTTTTTAATTTTATTTTGAAAAAGAATAATTTCTAAGATATCGCATTAACACTTTGGCAAGAAAATGCGCTAATGCAAAACTGCTATTCCTTCTTTCTTGTCCTTTATTTCAAACTCAAAAAAACTCTTATCGATATAAAGAAAAAAAAAAGCGATCCTAACCTATATAGAATGGGGACTCAAAAGTTGACTTTTTACCTAATATATTTACGATCATAAAATTAAAAATATTTTGCTACATCATATATTTTTTATTTAATATTATAATTTTTTTTTAAAAAAAAATATTTTCTTAAATTTCATGTCGAACTGAAACTAGTTAAATACTATGTAGCAATTTACATTGACGCATCATCAAGTTCTACATTCAATGCCACACTCATTTATTCCTCTTTCTGATCTTGAAGTATCTATCAAGAAGCTTAAGCTTCATAACAATGGCAATCACAAACAAACAAGAACCAAGGCTGAAAC
>NC_028638.1:42263864-42366927 GCF_001406875.1 Solanum pennellii
ATGAAGAAATTACCGTCGATTTCCAAGGCCTCCCATGTTAATAAGACGGATTTTTATTTTTAGTTATTATTTGAGTTATTTATTTTTATTTATATTATTTTGGCACTAACTCTTTTACTAAGTGTCTTTACAGGTACCCGGAGGTGCTTCTCCTTGAAATTATTCGAAGAAGTTCGAATTATATTTCATTCATTATTTTGTGAATATTGACGTTAGGCAAACTTTAGGCCGATAATTATTGCTTTATTGTGTATATTGTGTGTTTATTATGTGTTTATTATATTCTTCCTCAATTTGAAAAAAAAAATGAATTCAGTCGGGAACCACAATTGTGGATTCCGAAGGGTGCCTAACCCCTTCCCTTCGGAATAACTTGAACCCCTTACCTAGAATCAATTGGTTTCGTAGATTAATAATTGGTTTCCTAGTTTTCCTAAAAATTAGGTGGCGACTCTTTTTTTAAAACTCGTTTATTTTTATAACTTTGCTAAAATTGAATCAATTAATCATTTTCGAGTTGCCGCGACGTTTCGCCCTATTTCGAAAGAGTGGGGATGTAAACAGACATATCAACTACTTTCTCAATAATTTTAGACAAAATCATCGTTAAATAACATAAAGTGCAATGTTTTATTAAAACAAGCACGAAATCTTAATTAATTAACTCGTTAGCCCTAACTACATAACTTTGAAATTATAGTTACTTGTATGACTTGACATATTTTCTTGATAATTACATTATTATCTTCATAATTTTCTGTATAGTAGTTATACATAAACTCACATATTATATAATAAAGTAATAAATAAAAGAAGGACAAATAATGTGTATTACTATTTACATAGTGATGTGAAAATGTTTATATGTCCTTTTTGTTATTTCTATGAAAATGGATTATTTTGTATGGAAATTATAGGAAAAAAATAAAAACATATATATCGATCGAATGTAAAAAGAATTATATGTATATAAATATAAAAAAATAAGTAGAACATTTTAGTTTGTCATGGTGTATGGATGTATATACACATCCCAATTCAAGCGTGAAATCATGACGATTGAAGATATTGAAACATAACATGATCGATAAACTTTTAAAAGTTATACTACAATATAAAACAACGATATATTCATATATTCTTTCCATAATAACTCAATTTAATAAAATTGATTGCTCTGCTCGATTGATCACTTAATAATTTGAAATGATCGATCATCAAATTAAAGTTATTCATCGTTTTTATACTTCAAAAAGTTCTTTTTTTTTACCTAATTAGCTTAAATGATTATCTTCACAATTATTTTTTAACCAGCGATATTTAATAACGTTAAAACATTTGATATTTTTATATAAAAAAGTAATTCTAACAAAATAATCAAAAAATTGAACTAAGTTAGAATTTAACCCAATATCTGACTTGATTCATCCCTTTTAATAATAAAAATTGGTCGAGTTTTCGTTCATTTAGTATTAATCAAAACAATATTTTAACATATGAAATGTTGTAAATTAATGACTGAAATGTGAAAATAATACTGAACAAACATATGAGTGCAAATATATATTAGGTTGGATTGGATTCTAAATTAGTATTTTAATTATTATTATTTTTCTTTTTTTTAAGTAATAATGAAATTATTATAAGCCTTTTTAATAGAAAAATATACTACTCCATATCTTTTAAATTATTCATCTTTTTTTTAAATTTGTTTTGAAACAATAAATAATATTTCTTTCTTTGTTATTAATTTCTAAATCTAACTTCCACACGATATGTTTAAGACTACAAGATTAAAAAATATTTTTGTATATTATATGTATACCTTTAGTTTAAGATGATAAGAAAAAATAAAGTTTTTTAATTAAAAGGAAAGAAATAATTTTGTAGGTTATAAATTTAAAAAAAAGTAATTAAAAG
Source organism: Solanum pennellii (assembly GCF_001406875.1). Taxonomy (NCBI): domain Eukaryota; kingdom Viridiplantae; phylum Streptophyta; class Magnoliopsida; order Solanales; family Solanaceae; genus Solanum; species Solanum pennellii. The sequence goes on from NC_028638.1 coordinate 42,265,785, forward strand.
TTAGGCCTCAGATTTATTTTTGGCTTTAGGTCACTAATTAACTTGAGTAGCCATTTCACATGTCAATCTTTACGTAAATTAGATATTTTTATGTTTATATTTTTTGAAATTAGTATAATATTATCTATTGACACTAATATTACAATAAGATTAGATGAACCACTTCATTGAAAGTTGAGTTATGATTAGGGATCAATTTCCATAAAATTTTAAAATATATGTTTTTTTATTGTTTTATGGTACATTCATATTCGCAATATTTTGTTATTTTTTATGGTTTATTCATATTCTAAAAATACTAGATTCTTCGCTGAAGGTAGTAATTTGAATCACCGATAATCAAGTGAATTGACTTTTAATAGAAACATAATTCCCATTAAATCTTTTTTTATTATTTTTTATGATATAAATATTAGATTCTCCGCTAAAGATGATCATTGAAGCTAATTTAGTGAAGTAAAGTGACTTTTATTTAATAGAAAAAGTAAACTTTGAAAGTCAAATACTCTAAAAATGAGAGATGATCTAAGCAAACAAGCCCCTCAAGGCCTCAATTATACATATTAGGGATATGTATTTTAATTAAGATAAAAAGAAAGAAACTTAACTTAAAAGTCAAGTATGCATTACTTATCTATTTTAATATATTTGTCTAATTTAAATTTGACACAAAATTTAAAAAGGTAAACATAATTTTTAAATATTATCATCTTAAATCGAAAATATGTAGAATATACTAATTAAAATGTTTTTATAATCTTAAACATGATATCTTAAAAGTTATAACTAAAAACTATTAATAAAATAAATATTTTTTTTTTAAATTAACACAGAAGAAGAATTAATTAACTAAGGCATGCAATGTGATTAAAGTAATGCATTTAATTTGCATACAAAATTAAAGTTTTCTGGCCTAATCACTCATATATTAAAATCTCACTAGCTTGAGTTCCTCCCTTGTTACATTTTTTATGATGCAAAATGGCCTAGACCACCTATAATTTTATATGAAGATTTTTTTCAAAATTTTTGTAGTATTTAAAAATAAAAATAATTTGGAAAGAAGTGCAAACTAATCGACCCTTCAGCAGATTGAAAACCTAATTACCGAATCAAGTCAAATAAATTAAAATTTGGTATTTGATAATTTGATTTTAATATGATATTCGCGAATATTTTTTTAGAATTACGATATTCGAGTTTGAATTTAGTATGAGACATTAATATTATTGGTATTCAATATTTCCATATCAACACGTCCATTAACATGTATAATTTGAACTAAAAGACATGTGTTTCTAAAGTACCAAACTAAAGTTTTGTTAAATTAGGTCGTAGACCTAATTTGCATCCCAAAAATTAGCTCAAAGGAAAGAGGATTGTCCAAACTCCAAGCCTTATAAGTAGTTCACGAATCTCATTAACTACCAATGTGAAACTTTTGTCATTCTTTGATAGAATTGATTTACCAAATTACCGAACCAAATCAAAATTTGAAAAATTAATTTTTAATATCTATTTTTAACTATTGATTAGTGTCAAATCGAAAATTTAAAATTTTCAAATCGAATATCAAGCGTCTACCCTATTTTTGAATATGGAAAAAGAAAATATAATTACTTGTACGACTTAAGTTAACGGCGAGAAATAAAATCAATACAATAACTGATAATGACATTGTACGCGTGGATTGCTGTAGTAATTTAATTAATTAATAAAAAAAAACATATGTATGGTGAAGTATATAACAAGTAAAATATGACGGAAATTTGATTTTGTAGTTTTTTTATAAATTTATTTTTAATTTTATAAGTGATTATAATTGATCATTTTAATTGAAATTACTGATAAATTTTTCGCTTAGAGAAAAATGCTAAATTTTAACAAAACTAATTAATGCATTTTTACGAGTTTGCATTTGTGGCCCAGGAACTGCTATTGCGATTGAGGTCCCTAACAAATTCAAAAATCAATTACTAAAAGAGGTGAAGGGATATTTTTTCAATTAGATAAATGACAACTACCTAGCATAGAAAAAATATTTGATAAAATGTAACTGTTCGTTGGAACGTGATATAAATAATTCGGATATGTGTAGAGGAGAACAAGTGTTAATGCCCAATAAAAAGGTGCGAGAGGCTAGTGGTAAGAGGTACGCCAGAGAGGTGGTTAGACAGGACATGACGCAGCTTTATATTACCAATGACATGATTCTAGATAAGAAGGTGTGGAGGTTACGTATTAGGATAGAAGTTTAGTGGGGGTGGAGTATTGTTGTCGTGATGTCCGTTAAGTACCTGTCGTAGAAGTAGCCGTACCGTTCTAGTTCTTATCATATGTTGTTTATTGTGTCTCGATTATCACACTATTTTATTGTTGTAATTATTTCTTTCGTGTAGACTTTACCATGCTTTCCTAGTTTTCTTAATTAATTGTTTCTTTCGAGTAGACCTTATAATGCTTTAATTTCCTAGTTTTCTTACTAACGGCTATGTTTTCTTCTTTTTTTTACTTGAGTTTGATGCACTAGAACCGATAATTTTTCGGAAAAAGTCTTTACCTTCACGAAATAACAATGAAATTTGTGTACACTCTATTCTCCTCAGACTCCACTTAGTGGGATTGTTCTGAATATATTGGTGTCGTTGTAATTTTGTATTGATTTCTCTCTTCTTCGTTTGGAAGTATCTATATAGGCTAACCCTTCCCATTTAAAAAAGGTTAAACTTATTTAACCTAAATTTAATTTGTACTTAGGTAAGGTTTGTATCCCTATAAATTTTTTGTACTTACCTGGAGGTGCATGATGGCTTATGAAAATTAAATAAAAAGATCATGTGTTTTCCTTAATTAACCAAATTAAGAGGTCATAAGGGACCTGATTGTTCTCGTGGTCAATAGATTGGTTGAGACCTATGCAGACTTGGTTTTAAAACTAGCGGATGACAAAAAAAATACGATGTAATTTTTTTTATCTGTTCAGTCTTGATGTACTCAAAAGTGACAAGTAAAATTAGTCGAGATACATAAAAATTGACCTAAAAACCACGATTATTTTTAAAAAAGTTCACTTGGAACCGTGTACCTTAAGATGCATGGTAGGTGAGAGCTTCTCAAACACATTATATATCTTCTTTAAATTCAACAAGAAGAAAACTATATTAATTTTCCCCTATAATATAAGATTAACCCTCAAGCTTATACTTGTAACAAATGTTTAGCAACAAGTTATCCAAAGATCCATTTATATTCTCTAAATTTAAGCAACAAAAAAGTTTTTTGGCAACATAATCCAACAATAAATAATTAGTTAACTAGCCATAGTCCAAAATCCTAATTAATTTCCATATATCCCTTGAAGTAAAAACTTTTTTTTTTCTCTCTTGTTTGAGAAGTTCTTTAGGTTTTCAATTAAGTTTCAAGGTTTAGGGTTTTTTTTTTTTCATCGAAAATCTTGAAAAATGGAAGGAGAAGTAAAGGAAGAAATTGATTTACCACCAGGATTTAGATTTCATCCAAGTGATGAAGAACTTATAACATATTATCTTATGAATAAAATTTCAGATTCTAATAATTTTATTGCAAGGGCTATTGGAGATGTTGATTTAAACAAATCTGAGCCATGGGATCTTCCAGGTATATACTTAATTAATTAGTTGTAATTTACAATCCTCAAAACTTGTTAATTACTTAAGCATGTATTTACAATAAGCATATTGAAATTAAATAGTAGTAATACATTTTTTTCTAGCCCTTCCTTAAGAGGTCGATCCCACCCTTTTTGCTTCTTTGCTGACTCGAACTCACAATGATCTTCAGATGGGTGGTTACCACCCGAGCAATTCTTTTTCGTAAATGGTAGTAACACATATGGTTATATAAATTAAGAAAGCAAGAGCTAGGGTTTTGAAATGGTTTTTTTTCGTATATGACATTTTAATCAGATGTGTCATGTTTCTAGTCCTGAAAATAAAATTTTAAAATCCAATAAAATAAGCACTTCTTTCTCCTTAAATGGACCTAAGTTATGTAGTTCTATAAATCAAGCTATAAAATTTTGAACATATTAAACAAAATATGGATTTGTTTTTTATTTTTATTTTTCCTCTTAATTCCTACAACACCCTCTTTAATTCTTTGAAAATCGTGATATATATATATNATATATATATATATATATATATATAAGAGCATATAATTACGTTTTGATATGATTTAACTTATATACAATACTATAAATAATTTTTACAGCAACTTTGACATTAATTATAACATGTTGTCATTTATTTCACCTAATATGTCATATAAAGTAATTTGTAATTATCTTTTTTATAACGTTAATTACCTTATTAGGTAAATAACGCTCTATGCACGCTTCACTAAATATAAATACATAAAATTAAAGCCTACTCTATGGTGCATTTTTAAGAATTTTTAACCAAACTAAGCCATTATATAAAACAATTTACCAAAGTAATACATTTTTCTAAAAGTTTACAAAACTAGTATAAACGTATTTCACGGTAACATTTTAGGGTATATTTTATTTTTTAAAAACTAACAGCATTAGGTTGATATACGTTACTGTAAGTAACGTTTTACTCCTAAAACATTATCTTCAGTAACGTTTTACTCCTAAAACGTTACTATGAGTAACGTTTTAGGAGTAAAACGTTACTGTGAGTAACGTATATAAAGCTGACGCCATCAACTTTTAAAAAATAAATATATCCTAAAACGTTACTGTGGAATACGTTTATACTAGTTTTGTAAAATTTTAGAAAAACATATTATTTTGGTGAATGACTTTATATAATGACTTAGTTTGGTTAAAACCTCCATTTTTAATTGCTTGCAAGCTTCATCAAATTAAATTGTTATAACAAAAATAAATTAAGAAAATTTTCTTTTTCTTGTTCCAAAAAAAAAAAAAACAGTTCTTGAACTATTACTTTCTTTGTCTCAAATTATGTGGCATCATTCTGACTTTGAGAGTTAATCTTTAAAAAATTGATTATAAATTCAGATATGAAATCTTTTAAAATTTTAAAATAAAATTTACATATTTTGAAACTATGTAAAAAGTAAAAGTATTGTTAGCCACCAAATAACCTACAAAGAAAAGACTCATTTTGACTTCGAAAGTCAACCTTTCAAATTCTGACTAAAAACACAAATATAACATATTTTAAATAAACTATGTAAAAAGTAATACTCGTAGCCCCAAAATAATCAACAATTCAAAAAAATTAAGTGAAATATGAAAAAATTGGTGTCAAAGAAAAAACTTTAATTCTCAAGAAACAAAAAAATGAAGCATAAAATGTGACAAGTAGAGTAAACTACGCATTATATTTATTTGATTTCTTAATGCAAATGATATTTAATTATAAAGTGATATTTATTTTAAAACGGTCTGTACTATATGATATAGGGAAGGCAAAAATAGGAGAAAAAGAATGATATTTTTTCAGCCTAAGAGATAGAAAGTATCCAACAGGAGTGAGAACAAATAGAGCAACAAATAGTGGATATTGGAAAACCACTGGCAAAGACAAAGAGATTTTTAGTAATTTAGAATTAGTTGGTATGAAGAAAACATTGGTATTTTATAAAGGAAGAGCACCAAGAGGGGAAAAAACCAATTGGGTAATGCATGAATATAGACTCCATTCCAAATCATCCTATAGAACACACAAGGTATGTACTTCTACTTTTCTAGTCAGTCCTGACGGATTTAATAAATATATCAATTCCTTTTTTTTTATTTTACGTGAAAATGGAATAAGGCGCATAGTTTCAGCTCTAAGGGGGATCTTTTTTTCTTTTTTATTCGTAGTATTAAAATTTTAACGTTCTCGCTAGAAGTAATATGAATTTTTTGTTCCTTTTTAGTGTCATGTTGTTCTTTTGGAGAGTCAGTTTGACTTATTTTTAAAGTTAAATTATATTACATTAATTCAATATTTTTGAAAAAAAATATTAGACATTCAATAACTAAACAACAAATACTATAAGTTGCAATTTTTTTTAATATCAGTATGCAGGGGTGAACTCAGAATTTAAATACTAACAACAAAAGGACATTCATATGCTCATCATGGTGCACTGTAATTATATCTTAGTTTCTGTCAGTTTCTCAAGATAAATATATATGTACAAATGTTTTTTTTCTGAAGTTGCACGTACACCGCACTTATAAGTGTGAGTCCGCCTCTGATGAAAAAATACATTTTAAAACGTTAGCTAAAATTCATATCGTTTGACTCTCAAAAAGAAAACTATGACAACTAAAAGAAACGAAGGAAATACTTGAAATTTAACGCATTATTCTAAACATAGAAATATATCATATTTTTTAGATCAAATTAAAGGAAAATACATCATATAAATTAGTACAGAAGGAACACATATATTGATAACGATGTAGTTGTAGTCTTGTAGAAAATAGTTTTCTTATTTGCTCATATTACATTGCATTGTGCAAATCCAAAATAATTTTGAAAAAGAATTTTATTAATTGTTTCTTCAGAAATTACTAATATTTCAATTCTCAACATGAGCTTAGTGTATTGAATTAAGCTACTTAAATAGTTTAAATTTCTCGATCTTAATTGATCGTTGGTTAATTTATTCTACACTAGCTAGCTCTAACATATATGTGCGTTTACACGCATTGTTTTAACAATAAGTTTCAAAAGTCGTATTTTTTCTTATTAAAATTCCGTGTGAATTTAAATTAACTTGTGTTGTATGTACGTACTTTGGAATATTTTTCAGCAAGATGAATGGATTGTTTGCCGTGTATTCCAAAAGAGTAATGCAGGAGGAAAAAGATACTCTTCTAATAACAATACTTTAAGAATTCATGTAAACCCCTACACTACACTTGATCAAATCAATCCAAATACAATATGCATTTCTTCACAAATTATGATGCCACAAGTTGAACATAATACATTTCAACTAGCCATGGGAAAATCATCATCATCAAGTGCTCACACTATGATCAATCATCCAGATATTCAAGAAGTTTTTCGAGGCGTTTCATCGTCGTCATCGTCTAACTTGATGAACTTGCATCCAACTCTTCAATCCCAAATGAACTATAACTATAACTTAGGTGGAGGCAATGGTTTTACTATTTCAGGCTTGAACTTTAATCTTGGTGGTGGTGGTGGTGCCACTACTTCTCAGCCAGGACCACCACCGCCACGGCCGCGACAAGATGTGAGTTCTTCTCATGTGATGATGACAGCTCATGATGATCAGGCTGGTTATGGTGAAGATATGAGTAGTGCAGATTTATGGTTTTGAAAAATAGTTCTCATGATTTAGAGAACTGTTGGGGTAACTATTGATGATCTATGTTGTTCGAATCTTCGAAAAAATCGCGTATCAGACCTTATAAAAATCGCGCTTTTTTTGAAGGATTCGAGTAGATGTAATTAGAAGACAAGTAGTACTCTATGTAAAGTAATTAGTAGTTTGGAGATGGGGAAAAATCTATTTATAGGATAAAGTTTGAATGGATGGCTTTAATTTTGTAGCATTTTCGACCTTCATCCAAAACCAATTCAAAGTTCAAACAACATAGAAAATTTATCAACACAAAAAGGCCAAACGTACCTGTGTACTCCGGTAAACTGTTTATATATATCCTCCATTTAAGTTTTCGAATAAATTTTTCCTCCATCGTTATACCTATGATCAAATATGACTGAGGAGATGTTGATACAGCTACTTCGATATGTAATACACAACTAAAATACAGTGTCGCAACATTGTAACCTGACAGCGAGTAGTGGAAAGACCACAAAACACCAACACTATCCAAAGCAACAAAACAGTGATAGTATGCAGAACTGCAGATCTGACTGATACTCCAAGCGCCCGGTGAAACAATGACATGACCCATCTGCAAATGAGATGAAACAAACCCAGTGTCATACACGTAGCAGTAAAAACTGTAATTGTGAAAGAACTGCAAAAATTAGTCAAAGAAGATGATAGATAGCCACTCGATATGAACGTAATAGTTTGATGTTCCCACACTATTTTCTTTGAAACTATGAATTCATTCTTAAAAACTACCTTGGCTCATGAAACATAGAATGCTACAGTATTGGCTAGCCAGTCACCAACTAATTGACATCCTTGGGAGTAGACCTTTTTCACCACATACGTTGCAAAAGTCACTTCACACTTCAGTTGAATCAAATATGCAGTATTTACAAACAAAAGTTTACTTGTTATTGGGGAAAATCGATATTCTTCCAATGTGGAATCAGAGGATAAACTAAGACAAAAATAAACCATTGAGTTGAACTCATTTTTTTTTCTTTGAGATACGGTTACCTGAGCATTGATTCGAACTCTTCTTTGGTGTCAAAGATAGTAAGCTAAGTCATCGACTTCCAGGAAAGAGTAGAAAAATGAGACTTACCGAGGCCTAGTTTTACTGCTTTATTCTCAAAAGCATGGAACTCCAGTCCCTAGAAAAAATCCTATACCAATCACTTGGGGAATGTGCTACTTCAGCTTCTGGCCAAGAACTGTCACGACTCACATTTTCCAAATAAACAACTCCTGATCTCATTATTTTTGTTACAAGCCATCAAGAATTACCCGTGTTCCAACCATGAATAATACACTGACATGATAGTGTTTTCTTTAGCAAAAGTCACCTTATAGCAGCACAAAAGAACAAGTACAGGCATGTATGCCAAGGAACTTCAGAACATTTCTTAGAGGCAATCTAATTTAAAAACATGCTACTACTACCATTAACCTTTAATCTGAAAAGCTAACACTGTGACTCTGATCCAAGTCATACATAAATTCAGCTCAAAATATATAAATGCATCCATAAATTAATTTAAACCAGGTAAATAAAGGAGGCAAATTGCTAACGTGATACCTGCAAAATGTGAAATACTTGATGTCTGATGAAAGCACTGTACTACCTCGCCCTACTTGTCTGTGTGCGCCCTCTTGTTTGTGTAAGGTATGTGTACACTCTACCCCCCCCCCCAACCCAAAAAAAACTCGGTATGTTCTTCATCATAAAGAGAAGATGAATCAAACACAACCACCAGAAGAAAAATGACCATTTCCTCCACTTAATGAATTAAGACATAATAAATAATAGAGACTAATTTGTCCTAGCTGGACCCTTTTCCCTTACCCCTAATTGCCTAAAGATCTGTTTGTCTTTCATTTGACAATACCAAGTGAAGGATCTACCTTTTAATACAGAGCTCAAACAGATACTCCCTACTGGCAGAGCTAAATCACAAAAGCATTCGAAAATTGGAAATTGTTGGGAATACAAACTGGAAGCTAAAGCACTCTTCATCAACTGATTTACAACACATTCGAGCGAAGTTATTGTGGATAATTTAGTAGCTTCAGCAAAATCATTCTAAAAAGTTAAGCCTCTCGCATACAAATACAGAGGCGCCAAGAAGACAGACAGAAAAGGTAACTTCAGACTCTCCAGAATTTATTTTATTACATTTTATTTTTGGGTCTACGAGGTTGTCGGAACTTGAATACATGAGAAACTGATGCAGCAGTAAAATTACAGGAAATGTTTAGAAACGGACTATGACTTGCATATCTCAACCACAAATAAACCTATACAAGATCTGAATATTTCAGGAACTATCATTTCACTTATTTTAACACACGTGATTATGGTATATTGTTGCAGACTCCAGGAACTTCCCATAATGATGAACTGCCACATCTCTATATGGCTTTACAGCAATACGAACTTTTTCAACCTGAGGTTTTGTAGCAGTGGCAACTTGATCGATGTATGGCTTGCTAAATTTCTTAAGTTCCTACTAACTCTTGATTTTCCTCCCCCGGATGTCTGGTGACTGTCATAAGAGAACTCACCTCTGGGGAAGAATAAAGATACTCTACCATTTTATTGTTTAAGTACTTATTTCCATGAAGAGATGAGGAGTTAATGTAATAACTTACTCACTAATGTATACCTAGAGGTGCCAAATGGGTGGGTTGGGCAAGTTAAATTGGGGTGAGTTAATAAATGGGTTGGGTTAACACAAAATGATGAGAAACAGAGAATAGAAATGTGAGACACTGGGATGTTGTAGAGAAGGAAGAAGTGGTATACCCTAAAAGAAGGACCTACTCCATCTTTTTCCAATATTTATGACACTCTTTTCCATTTTGGGACATTCCAAAGTATTTGGCATCATAGCATTTCTGGCTTTCCTAAGTGCCGAGAACTCATCCAATAAATTAATTTAACTGAATATGGTAATAAGATGCAAAGCTGACTTACTGTTTCTATATGTGGCGCAGCCCATACCTCAGCTTGAGCCTTCTTCTCAACTGCCTAAGAAGCAAGTGAAACAGGATAGAATAGTAACTCAAACAAGAATTCGTTCAATAATCAATAGTTAAACAGGATCCAGTAGCAACAAGACATGTACCTTCTGTATCATCGTGTTCATAGCAGGTTTTCCGTGCTCCTCCCAATGCTTCTCCAGAAGAGACTGAAATTCACAGCAGAGTCAGCAATCCATTTACAAGAAGGTTAGTTATGATTTTTGCTCAAAATACCTTGTAGTGAGTCATATGAACTTCAAGCCAACGTGGAAGCCATGCCCCATGCACCTGGATTTTAAGCAGAAGGAAAGAGCCAGGTTAACATTTATATAATGGATTAACATCATCTACAAAGCAAAGCATAGATAGAGAGCACGTCTTCAAACTTCTCGAGTTCTCCAACTCTTTCTTGGTCTTGTAACTAAGCCAGTGAATTGCTGCACTTAAAGATGCCTACACAGTTTATGATTATGCAGAATGCTACTTTGATCCTTTTTTTCCCCTTATTGCTGGGCTGTGCATGGTGCAGGAAGCATAACCTGGTTCCCATGAATCAGATTCTCATCCAAAAACGTTTACAACTAAATCGCCATACATCACCACAAACCAGAGACAACTTCCGCACATCACAACTCCATAACCCAAGAAAGAGGGCAAACAGAAGGGGAACTACAAAAAACCACCCTTCCTCCCTCATATTGACAAAATATGTGAAAACCCATCCAACTTTTTACCCCACATAGGATCTTTATGACTTTAATAATACAATTCTAGACAAGATCATGATAACCCACAAAATTTGGGGAAAATTGCTAAATTCCAAATTATAAGTACTGAAGACTGTTTTTTCATGCTAACCATAAATCAACAGAACCCAAAAAATCTCTACTAATTATCAATGATTCAAATAAAAGAAGACTGTACTTGATTATCCCACCTAAAATAAAGGGCAGACAAGCTGTAGAACTTAAGAGTGCCCTCTAAATAAATATATGCAGGATACCTACTGGCTTTCTTCTTCCCCAAAATTCATGTACAAAGTAGCACATAGCCAACAGCCAAAAAACTGCAACCACATTCTTGCAAAACCAAAACAACCCACAATTTCATTCATGAATATCTTCCTCCACTATCTATGTGCCAGTACAACAATTTGTCAGCGCTTTTTCCTTCAAAAATCCGGTCATCCGATGGGTATTCTATACCACCATTTGATTTGCCTATATTCTTCTCTCCATTTGTGGGACCACCTAGCTGAGTTGACTTCTCTGTCAGATTCTTTTTGTCAAAATTATAACACTTCCTACCCAGTTTTTCTTGAGGCAGCCAACATTCTACTATCTAAAAAACTTTTGGAATTAATTAATTACAGCATTACAACTGCAGCATCTTCTTTGTGCCCTAAAAATGACTACATGACTGAGGAAAGCATTCCAATCCTTTATTCTACATCATCATAATGTTGACTCCTTAATTACCTAGAGTTTAACAAGTCGTCTACATTCCTTGCTTAATTATCAAGAAGCTTAAGCTTCATAACAATGGCAATCACAAACAAACAAGAACCAAGGCTGAAACTATGAAGCTGATTTGATAAAATGCAAAAGCTTAACTTGATCTTATGCATTAGTAGAGTATTTATAGATTACATGGAAGAATCTAGAATACACATTTAAAACATGTGATAACTAACTCTCTAACTAACTTTCATAACTAACTAACTACTTGTATAATGCAATGTTAATATTCAACACCCCCCTCAAGTTGGAGGTGAAGACAACACTGCCAACTTGTCAAGAACAGAAGAATGTTTGATCCCTGTTAAGGCCTTTGTCAATATGTCAGCCAACTGATCTTGTGTGGAAATGTGATGCAATGAGATAAGTCCTTGTTGTAGAATATGTCTCACAAAATGACAATCTACTTCAATGTGTTTGGTTCTTTCGTGAAAAACAGGATTCTTGGCTATGTGTAATGCAGATTGGCTGTCACAAAACACTGAGATAGGCTTTGAATAAGGAACATCCAATTCAGTAAGCAATCGACTAAGCCAAACTAATTCACCAACTACTTTCCTGAGTGATCTGTATTCAGCCTCTGCTGATGATAGGGAAATGGTTTCTTGCTTCTTTGATTTCCAGCTAATTGGACTGCCACCAAGTAAAACAATGAATCCACTCACAGATTTTCTGGAATCTGGACATGAAGCCCAATCTGAATCACAGTAGCCTTTTATAGAAAAATCTGCATCTTTGGACAAAAACAAACCCAATGTAGGATCAGTCTTCAAGTATCTTAGAAGATGAAAAGCAGCTTGTAAGTGTGGCTCTCTAGGATCCTGCATAAACTGGCTTAAGTGCTGTACACTAAAAGCAATATCCAATCTTGTGTTTGTAAGGAAGTTAAGTTTTCCAATTAACTTTCTGTAGTAAGTACTATCACTTAGAACTGAACCTTCCTTAGCTCTTAGTTTTGTGTTTGGATCAAGAGGGGAAGATAAGGAAGTCATATTTAGACAATCATACTCCTTCAACAAATCAAGTACAAACTTCCTCTGTGATATAATGATTCCCTGAGCTGTGTGAAGTACCTCCATCCCCAAGAAATAATGAAGTAATCCCAAATCTTTGATTTTGAACTTGTTGTGTAGATAAACTTTCAGGTCTGCTATCTCATCAACATCAGTTCCTGTAAGGACTATATCATCAACATACACAGCCACATAAACTGCTGAGTTTGATGTCTTCTTGTAGAATAGAGAATAGTCACACATGGAGTAAGCATATCCCCTAGAACATAAAGCCTCAGTGAGCTTAGCATACCATTGTCTGCTGGCCTGCTTGAGTCCATAAAGGGACTTGTTTAATTTGCATACCAAATTAGGGGATTGGACTGCAAGTCCAGGTGGTACTTCCATGTACACTTCCTCATGTAAATCACCATGAAGGAAAGCATTATTTATATCCAATTGATACATATTCCAACCTTGTTTTACTGCTGTGATCAACAATGCCCTGACTGTGGTCATCTTCACTACAGGTGAGAAGGTCTCAGTATAGTCAATGCCTGCCTGTTGTGTGTAACCTTTTACCACAAGTCTGGCCTTGAGTCTTTCTATTGTACCATCTGCTTTTTGTTTTACCTTGTACACCCACCTGCAGCCTATAGCTTTCTTTCCAAGAGGAAGTGGAACTAAATCCCAAGTGTGATTTAAGTGTAGTGCATCAAACTCTTGTGTCATGGCAGCCTGCCATGCAGGATCAATGACAGCTTCTTCATATGAAGTTGGTTCCCTGTCAATGCAAATATTTCTAACAATATCTTGACTAGTAGGAATTAGATCACTATGAGCCAGGTGGTGGTGATTGGAGAAAAGGGCCTGAAGAGAAGGGGTGGTATTTGAAGTTTGAGAAGCAGGTGGCTTAAGTAGAGGTATAGAATGAACATAGTCATTCAGATGCTTTGAAAGTTTGTGATATCTTGTGGATCTTCTAGGTTGATTAACAAGTAATGGTGCAGGAGATATAGAAGGGGAAGATACAGTGAGATTAGGTGACAAGTCACAAGCAGCATTAGGACTATTTGAGCTATTTAGAGTGTCTTGTGTGCCATCCTTATTAAAATCATCTAAAATATCAATGAAATGAGGTAATTGCAATAATGAAAAAGGTGAATCAGTTGTATTTGAAAAAGAATCACTAAAAGGAAAAACATTTTCATGAAAAATAACATCTCTGCACACATGTATCTTGCCTGTGGACATACTTAGAACTTTGTATCCTTTTGTCTCATGAGGATATCCAATGAATATGTGAGGGGTAGTTCTTGGTTCAAACTTAGCTCTATGAGGTATAGGGACAGTAGGGTAACAAAGGCATCCAAAACTTCTCATGTGTGAATAAAGAGGTTTTCTGAAATATAAAACTTCATATGGACATTTTTGGTTCAAAACAGTGGATGGGAGCCTATTTATTATATAAGTTGCACAGAGAATGCATTCTCCCCAGTATTTGACAGGTAGTTTGGATTGAAATAGTAAGGCTCTAGCAGTCTCAAGAAGGTGTTTGTGTTTTCTTTCTACCACACCATTTTGTTGAGGTGTATAAGGACAAGTTTTCTGGTGAATTATACCTCTTGTTTTGAAAAAAATTGCAGCTTCTGTATTGACAAATTCCAAACCATTATCTGTTCTGATTTTCTTAACAGTAACTTCAAACTGATTTTCTATCATGGTAATAAAGTTTTTGAGAGTTTGTAAAGCATTACTCTTAGTACTTAATAATTGAGTCCAAGTAGCTCTACTAAAGTCATCTACAATGGTCATGAAGTACTTAAAATGGTTATATGTTGGTGTACTGTAAGGCCCCCACAGATCAATATGTAGTAGTTCAAAAATGTGTGATGTTAGGGTGGTTCTTGGTTTAAAAGGGAGTCTTTCTTGTCTTGCCATAGGACAAATAGAACACATAAAAGGCTGTTTGGCTGAGAATTCTACAGGAATAGAGGAGATATTTCTCATTTTGACAAAAGGTACATGTCCCAATCTGTTATGCCACACAATATCTACATGATTTTTATCACATGGTTGAGTGTTAGAAATACAAGATTTTGGACAGGAAACATAATTTGATGCATCAGATGTTGAACATGAATGTTTCTTATTGAGAATAGGGAGAGTACATTGTTTATCATCTAGAGAATGAACATACTGTCTTTTGTTATAGGCATTACAAGAATTACATGAAATTTTATTGCATTTTGAAACATTACAGGAACTCTTCAAACAACTTGGACACAGGAAATAGAGACCCTCTTCTGCACTACCAATTTCCAGAGGCCTCTTCATTGAAGGGGCCTGCATGAAACAAAAATTCTTGGTGAAACTGATAGTGTATTCTGTGTGTGCAGTCAAAGTATGAATAGAAATCAAGTTATACTTAAAAGATGGCACATACAAGACTTTGTCTAAATTGATCATGGGTCCTAGTGCTACACTACCAACCTGTGTCACCTTAACTTTGTATCCATTAGGTAAGGCAACTAACAAGGGATATGGCAAAAGAGTGATGTTATGTAGTAGAGATATATTGAAGGTCATGTGGTTTGAGGCTCCTGAGTCTAGTATCCATAAGTCAGACTTGTTCTTGAAACATTTACATGACAGTTTTCCAAATTCAATAGAAGAAGTGCAAACAATGTTACCTGCAAAGTCAGTTGATGGTCCACTAGCAAGGTTTGAATTTGTATTTGTATTAGATCCACCTTCATTCTCATTTTTCTTGTGGAACTGCTGAAGTATGCCTTGAACATGACCATATTGGTCTTTGGTAAGGCTCACATTATACACTTCTTCATCTGTTCTCTTCCCAGGGGCAAAGTCTGGTGTGCAACTTGCATTTGCCACAACATTATTCCCAGATTCCCTGTTGTTCCTTTGGTTCCCCTTGCGAAAATTGTTAGGCCTTGGAATCGAATTGTTTCTCTGATTTGTATTTGAACCAGCTGGATATCCATGAAGTTGATAGCACCTCTCAGCAAGATGACCAGTCCTGTTGCAATGAGTGCAAAACCTGTCCTTATATTGAAGCTGAGAATGTCCATGTGAGTTATTAGGAGTATAATTTTTTCTGTAGGATGAAGGAGGCCTGATATTTCCAGCTGATGAAGAAGGTCTGATGTTCCCACCAGCTGATGAAGAAGGCCTGATGTTTCCAGCATATAAAGCAGTAGATTCTGCATTGAGAAAGCTAGAAGGTTTGATTTCTCTTTGGTGTTCATCTTGAACTAGTAGAGAAAAAGCCTGAGCCAAAGTTGGCAGTGGATTCATCATAAGTATACTTCCACGAATAACTGTGTACATCTCATTCAATCCCATGAGAAATTGGATTAATCTCCTATCTTGTTCTGCTTTGTGAGTAAGTGCCTTTGCTCCACAAATGCAGTTGCAAGTGCATTGAGCTTTGGCATTTAAGGCACTTATCTCCTCCCATAGCTTTTTCAGCTTGGTGTAGTAACCTGTAATATCAAGAGATCCCTGCGACAAGTCATTAATTTCTCGTTGGATCTGGTATAACTTCGCACCATTTGTTTGCTCATACCTATCCTCCAATTCCTTCCACAATTCTGCAGAATCCTGAACGTACTCGACACTATCAGCAATTTCTTTAGACAGTGAATTCAGAATCCAAGAAGTAACAATGTTATCGCATCTCTCCCATTATCTGTATGATGGATCAATTGATCGAGGACGTGGACAATCTCTATTAACAAAGCCTAGCTTGTTCTTCACTGAAAGTGTTCTCAGAACACTACGTCTCCATGAGCAAAAACCTACTCCAGTAAATTGGACTGGTACCACCATCGCTCCAGGGTTATCAGATGGATGTATATAGTAGGGATGATTGGAATCAATTGTACTACTAGTAGGACCTCCAGATTGGCCAGAACTTGCAGTAGTATCCGCCATGGATGAACAGAACCAACAAATAATCCAGAAAACAGAGAAGAAGAAGAAGAAAAAGTTGCCAGAAGCAATCGCAGATCGAACCACAATCAAAAACCAGAAACGAAGAACAAGAAGAAGAGGATTACAAGATGTAATCGTACACAGAAAGTCTCAGATCGAGCAAAGCTCTGATACCATATCAAGAAGCTTAAGCTTCATAACAATGGCAATCACAAACAAACAAGAACCAAGGCTGAAACTATGAAGCTGATTTGATAAAATGCAAAAGCTTAACTTGATCTTATGCATTAGTAGAGTATTTATAGATTACATGGAAGAATCTAGAATACACATTTAAAACATGTGATAACTAACTCTCTAACTAACTTTCATAACTAACTAACTACTTGTATAATGCAATGTTAATATTCAACAGTATCCATCACGTCATCATGGAGAGATAGAATTTTAATTTACGTGCATCGATTATGTATAATTTGTAGTAAATGATAAATAATTTGAGATAAATAGTTAATACGGATCAAGTAATATAAAATGAAAATTGTATAAATTATTATTCGAGTCACATTTCATCGAGTTGTGCATAACTTTATCTGTTTTTGTGTTGAGTTGTTTTTTTTTAATTTTTATTTAAAAAGCTTTTAGGTCGATGCCTCAAATCCCAATTAAATTTAGGTTCACACGACCTCAAAGTGAATTTTGAATTGAACTCCATAAATTACTGATCCAATCTTAAAGTCTTCTGTTCACGACATTTAAAATCTCTCTATGTATATACATAGACAATTAAAAAAAGTACATTATATATTTCGTGTAATTTTTGTTGAGGGGGTTAAGGCGAACTCCCTAACAAACCCTAGATCCGTCTCGATTTAAGAACACAAAATTTATGATTCTTTTTTATTTTTTTGAACTTCATGTTAAATCGAAACTAACTGAAACGGAGGGAGTAAGTGTAACCAGCAAAAGTATTCTTAAGTCGTAAAATTGAAAAGTGAAAAGTTACTATTAGAACAAGTATTAATTATGAATTATACAGATTAAATCGACAAGATAAATATGCAAATTCATAAGGTTTTTTCATCCCAAGTATCATATTAATTTGCTAGTATTATTATGTAATGTTCTTGTTGAAGAGATATCAATTTACATTGAGGCATCAAGGACAGCATCACCAAGTTCCACATTCAAATTTCTTGCTGAAGGCAATCCTGCAACCACACTATGTTCAATGCCACACTCATTTGTTCCTCTTCTAATCTTGAAGTATCCATCCTGTCATCATGAAAGAGATAAGAGTTTAACTTACGTGCACTGACAATGTACGATTTGTAGTAAATAACTTGCTTTAACCGGTGGAAATACTATTCACGTTGTCAGTATATATAAGTTAAAAGTCGTATAGATATGTGTGTGTGTTAGTGCATGTTCAACAAGAAGTGGTGAGGGCATAAGGAGAAAATTATTCAAAAGGATATAACATACTTCACCCCAGCCTCTATTCCAAGAATTAGCAATGAGCTGCAAGAAGATATTAAGAAGGTGATTAAATTATTGACTAAATGATGTGTGATTTTCGATAGTAAATAGAAGACGATAACTTGAACACATCAAAGTACCCAATAGTCCTCTCCTTGCTCGCTAGTTCCCCATCCGATAAGCTTAACAGCGTGTCCTCCCATGTTTCCCCCTGTTACATGCTTGTAAACTCCTGATTTGTAGTGAGCAAAATCCTGTGATCGACGAAAAGTTTCAAGTTATTAAAGTGCTGCTAGTAAAAAGAGACAACAAAGGTTATATAAGCTCAGACAATGTGTTATTTGAGAGCTGTATGGCATAATCCTTCTCCTTGTTACCTCGTAGACAGTAAAAGAGACCTCAACTGGTCCGTTTTTGTATACTTCCGCCATGATACTCTGGGGATCATGGCTGACCCTGTATGCATTGACACCGTAATGCTTTGATTTCCTCCATAACACATTCCCCTTGACACACTTCCTATGACATTTTGGAGTGGGGTATAGTGGTTCGCAACCAGGGTGGGAACATCCAGTAGTGTCGAAGTAAGGATCACACTGCCAGCATGTACTCAATTTGTTAGTGATTGATCGTAAACAGCCATACTACTCTAGGTGTTTTACAGAAAGCTGTAATTTCACTGAGGTGACACTAAGTCACCATTTACCTCTTCTGAGACCACTCCCCTACGTTTAAAGTATCGCCATGCTGCTATAGGATATCCACCATCACAACCACTCCCGCATAAAAAGCCACAGCACGCTAACAGATCATTTACAGACAGAGAGATACTCTGCATTACACATTAAAAGTTAACATCAGTGACTGTAACTACAGTCAAACTTCACAAGTTTGTGTGCTAAGATGAGGAGGTGGTTACGTGCTTGGCTCATAGTCATGAGTCGTGACATAGAATTAAGCTGACACATGAGAGGGCGTGTTGAATTAGGCTCGTGAAATGTATTATTTCAAACAGTTTAAATTAGGTAATCACATAGTTCAACAGAACGTACCAAATTATAATGGATACAGAAACGATCAGACAGCGACTCAACAGCACCAAAAGCCCAACAAGAACCGCAATGTCCCTGAAATATATAGGATTAGACCACTAGAGAGAACCTGCAATGTGCTATTTAGCACATTTAATGGAAAGAAACTAGACCAGTAGCAGAAAATCACCTGATCTGTGATGCAAATTTGTCCCGGTGATTGATGTGCAAAGATAGAAAACATCAGAATCTCTATTATAGAACTATGGCTAGAAAGGACGGACAAGGAAGTGAAATAACTGACCTAGAATTCTTCCAATTGTGCTGCATTGAGGCCAAGCCTTTCGTGCATCAAACTCTTTTGGTAACTCCTTAAGTTTTGGATGAGTTAGAACAGGAATTCCCTCCAAATCACCTTCTCTTGCAGGCTTAACTCCAAGAAGGCGCTTAAATTGGGAAACCTGTGACAACCAAATATGGACATAATTATAAGTGCATGTTTTCGGTGTATAGCTGCAAAATTGAATGAGGAAGTATGAAACATCCCACTAAAAGAAAATGCAACTGTTAGTGATCAATAAGTTGCCTTAGTTTCAAAGTTACTAACTCATGCTTTTTACAGAAAGTAATTGTAAAGTCATATTTTAGGTGACATGAGTCATGACAATGCAAAAGTTTAGACCTTTACAAGTTAAATCTTTAGCTATATGACGGTCTCACCGTGAAATTCGATAATTGAGGGTTGAATGCAGCTTTCCATCCAGCTTCGGCATTCTCATTGACTTGTTTGATGATCGAGTCCTACATGATCATCCAAAAATTTAAGGTGTCTCAGTTTTAAATTTGACCTAAGCACAATGACAATAACATCTTCTTGAATCATGAAGAAAAGAGCATACTTGAAGGATTGCAGATTCAAGTTTTGCTTCAGTTATTGGCTTCTCTGCAGCAACCTGCTTTCAAGAAAAAGACAGCATTACAAATTTACAATACTCTTAGCCTGAATATTTCTTATTGACAAAAATATGTAGTTAATATATCATACAACTAAAACACTATAACATGGGGAAATTACGACGAAATATAAAGCAAGCAGAAGTTGTAACAAGTCAACTATTTCTTCTCTTTTTCCCCCTTTTGTATTTCTTTATGAAGCAATACTTCCTCTCATGTAGACTCATGTATATATAGAAGACATAATATATAAACAGACACTCAAACACGGTCTCAGCTGACAAGTGAGCACTCCAATTTGAAAATGCATATTTAGACAACTCAACTTGGTCACAACTGACAACAGAACACTTCAACTCGTACCCATAACGTCTCGTGGACATCTGACATGACACATAAGTTTTGGAGGTGTCCAGATGATCATTTTGTAAGTTGGAGTTTCCAACTAACACATTGGAGTCGAGTTGAGGTGTACAGATGTACATACTTAAAGTTAGAGTGCTTACTTGCCGGGACCAAGTTTGAAAAGTATGTTTATGTATAAACACTATATAGGAACATGTAAGTTAAACTAATACATAAAAATTTCTCATCAAACCATATACTGAAGCTGCAAAAACATGTCTTTACTTTCTTTTTTTCCATTATATAAATCAGAAAATCATTAAAATTCATTTATGTTCATCATATCAAGTCAAAGGGAAACTTAAGCATATAAAATCCAACTTACTTAACAATCTTTGATCTTTCTCAAGAAATAGCAAAAGGCTATTCCATTTAATCATCAAAAACTAATAACCATGACCCCGAGGGTTTATTGAAAACAGTCTTTCTATCTCACACATGACACAAAGGTCGAAGTAAGCTCGGCTTACATCCTATCTTATCCTACTTTCCCCGGACTCTACTCGCGGAATCACACTAGTATGTTGTTGTTTATGAAAAATTCATTCAATCTAGTTCAAATGATTTATCTAAAACCGGATAGATTCAAAATTCTAGCTCCGTCTCTGATCTAAACAAAACCAACAATTTAATAAGAACAACCCACAAAAGATCATAAAAGAGATAGTACTATACAACATGTTTAGAAAAATTGAAGAAACAAACCTGTAAGATCAGGATAAAGAAAGCACCAAAAAGCAAAGGAGTTATTAATGACTTCAAAGTCAAGGCCATCTTTTTTTTTCTTTCTTTAAAGCTTTCCAATTGTGTTGTGGAATTGGTGGAATCTCAAAGGTATTTATAATATAAAGAGGAAAAAAAAAGAACCAATTTTTATTGGCCCATTCTCTGACAATATATTAAAAAAATGCCTTCATCAAACAAGAAGATGATGTCTACTGTCTACTTGTGGTTGGTTTTATAAGATATTTTTTTGGATTCAATAATTTTTTCAGTGTTATACCTTTCCCAAAAGTCTAGTTCAACTTGGTATGTTAGGTATTCAACTATTTCACAAGCAATATTGTTCGGCCCTCGTATGTGGATTGGAAATAAGTTATTAATGTAAATACGATATTTGGTTGATAATTTAAAATTTTGTTATGTATTGTATAATACACGATAGAAGATGAAATAATTTATATATATATATAACTAGTCTTTGACTAATGAATATCCGTATACACATAAATTTGTTCATAATTAATCTGTACCTAAATAAATCTAACTAGCTACCTGACTGTAAAAAAAATTCTTTATATATTAAAAATCTTATATGTTAAATATTATTATTTTTGTAGAATTTTTGAGGTCTCCATGTGAGATTGCTTGAGGAAACAGACTTTACATGTGCAACCACAGTCGATATTCATATTTCAATTAATTGCAGTAACAAGCTGGATGAACAATTTGAGAAAGTAAATGAAAGGCAAGAATAAATTTGAAAATTGGAGTAATATTGTTTTGTTGAAGTATAATTAAATTATTCCAAATCAATCAAATATCTTGAAATTGTAAGGGATAACATAAGTTTTGGACCTATATATAATTGTGATGTGACAAAATCATAATAGAATTTGATTAAGTCACGTTTCATCCAAAACCAGTGAATATTACAAAGTAAAATTGAAACTAATTTTTTGTTTAGATTTTCTTGTTGTTTACTTTAGTCAGGTGTACAATTTTCCTCCATAAAGTATGTAAAGAAACTACTTATATCGTGTCAAATTTATTGTCATATTTCTTTAAATTTCTACCAATAATTGAAAATGCTATTTTTCATTAAATTATCGCCCTTACTTTTCATTTCTTTCCCCACTAGTAATGTTTTTTTTTTTTTTGATTGATTGAAAAAGATCTAAAATATATATCATAATTTTAGAAAATTATAGGTAATTTTATTTTCTCAAACGCATGTTGTATTCTTCTTTATTTTCTATAAAATAAAATGATAAATAATGATAGTGAGCAGAAATAACTCTTTTTAAGTGTATAGAAGGTGAGCACATTTTGTCTAGGGAAAAGGGTCTGATATACCCCTCAACTTTGTCATTTAGAGCTGATATACCCCTTGTTATGAAAGTGGCTCATATATACCCCTACTTGTAAACAAATGGCTCACCTATACCATTTTCCTCTAACGGAAATGAAAAAAATAATAATTTTAATCTAAATTTTTATTATTTTTTTCTAAAAAATATAATCTCATATGAGTAAATTTAATCCTCGTCAAACATATTTTTTTTTGACTTTTTTTTGTTTAAATGACTAATTTATAATTATTATTTTGGTAATTAAATTTATTTATGTTTCATTAATATTCTTGTAAAACTTATTGTAGATGACCAAATATGTTCTTCGGATACGAAATTAAATTACAATACACACAAAAAAAATATTTTAATTTTTTATTCTTTAAACTAAGGAATGAAGGAAAAAAACAAAATAAGAATAAGAAATTCAAATAATTATAATAAAAGAAGCCAAAAAATAATTTATGTATGAAAAAAATTAAAATATACCTTGAACTTTGATAGAAGAATCATATATACCCCTAAATAATTTTTTAAAAAAAATTAGAAGTAATAAATATAAATTTAAAACTAATTTTTTAACTTCCGTTAAATGAAGGGTATATGTGAGCCATTTTGTAATGGCAGGGGTATATGTGAGCCGTTTGTATAACGGTAAGGGCATATATGAGCCACTTTTATAACGAGGGTATATCAACTCCAAATGACAAAGTTGAGGGGTATATCAGACCCTTTTCCCTTTTGTCTAATTTAACAAATAGATTCTATAAAAAGCTAAATCTTTTTGTAGGAAAAGTTATTTATAGAGGGGTTGCATAGGTTGTTCCCCTTTATTTAAAAAGAAAAAATGGGGTTGGGAAGGGAAAATAGGGAGGTAATGATATGGTACAGAATCGTATAACTCCGTCAATAACATAAAAAGTTCATGAAATTAATCAGGGATATTAAGATTGTCCTTATTAAATGTTATTGAATGAAGGAACAATTATGTTTTTAAATTTTTTTACAAGATGATAAATATTCATATTATTGAAGCCTGACTTAATCTAGATTCAAGCAGACATGACACAAAAAATAATTCATAGTGAAAACTTTGAAATGTTCATCTAATTGAATCCACGAGATGAAAATACATGCATTAACAATTGAAAAAATAACTTAAATACACAACTATAATTTTTATATTCTCTAATTTTCCCTACTTTTTTTAAATATTACATAATTCCCTTTTTTTTTTATTTTAGTGTAAGTTTTTAGATACATTACATTCTCTCTCCTATAATACACATTTACCAATTTTAATGCCTATTTTTTCTCCATTAAAACACTCAACCTCTTAAATCAGTTTTTGAATTTTAAATTTTATCCATTTAAACACTCAACCTTTTAATAAGCTTTTTGATTTTGAATTATTAAATTTAATTAATTTTAAATAAAAGACCAAATTTTGAAATTTTGAATTTCAAAATTCAAAAAAATTGAAATTTAAAAAAGTAAAAATTTCAGGAAGCAGGACAACTTCCATTAACTTCTACCGTTTTGTTCTTACTCCATCAAGTTTCAGTTCTTTTTTTTCCTTAATCATCTTCATTCATCTTAAGCCAGCATATTTTTTTCTTTTCTTCTTTTTATTCTTAATCCATCATCGTCTATTTCTTTCTAATCTGTAATCGTTTGAACCCAACATCTTTTTATTATTATCCTTGACCTCTTTTCGGTTAGTTTCAAGTTTTACATTTCCACTCAAGAATATCAGTAATAGAAGTCTACATGCTGAGATATCTGTTTCACTAGGTTTCTCTCCCAAGATGTCAGAAGTGTCTAATGTGTTAAGGTCAAAATCATTTTGTATAACTTTGGAACTTGATCACTCATTCGGTCTGCTGGCTGCTAACGTACCAGCAATATCCCAAAGCTATCTTAGAAAAACCAAAATCAAAGGTTGTCAAAATACAACAAAAAAAGAAAAAAGAAGCAGCAAACATTGTTGTTAGGCCTACATTGTTTCGGGTTAGTATTTTGGTACTTAAAACTGTTGTTGAAATTAGTAAAAATTTTAAGGAATCTAGTGTGCTTGCCGATACATTTGAATAAGTGTGTATAGTGTTTTAGATGGTGAATTGATACATGAATTTGTTGTGTATCATAATATTTTATATGTATCATGAAGTTTTGAAAATTGTTATAATGTATCATTCAATAAGTTTAGTAAATGCGTCATCAACTGTGCTTGATGATACATATAGAATCAGTGTGTACAGTGTTTAGTCAATTCACTGATACATGTAGTAGATATGTATCACATGTTTTGCATATAGTATGAATTTCTGAAAATTGATATCATGTATCAGTAAGGTATTAGTTGTTTAGTTGATGTACTGATACATGTTTTGAAAATTGTTATAATGTATCATTCACTAAGTTTAATAAATGCGTCATCATCTGTACTTGATGATACATATAGAATCAATGTGTATATTGTTTAGTCGATGTTTCAGTTAAAATATAGTTTAACACTCATATCGTTCTTAAGTTTCATCGGACAGGAGTTACCTTCTTCAATGTATCGAATTTCAATTTCTTTCCTTGATACATCAATATCCAACTCGGCTGCAATTGCTGCTTTGAGATTAGAAAACGAAATTGAATCTCCAACAACGATTCCATCGATTTTGTAACTTTCATATGCAACTCGTTCACCCAAATTCTGAAATGTCTCATCAAAATCGAAGTATTCATCTTGAAAAATCCACTGTAACAACAATAAAATTAATGTAGTTCGAAATTTAACAGATTGTTCAAAAAAATTGTTTTCAAAATAGATGATATAATCTTTGTTTTTCAAAATTTGAAATTAATATCCAATTAAGTGCTGATTTTATGCTGATTAATGATATGTTACCGTAAATTTAGCTGTTTTATTAACAACATTAACTGTACCGTTTTTTCCCCTTTTTTTTCTCAACAGTTTAAAATTACCATGTATCATTTACCATGTATCACTAGAGTCTAAAGTATCACGGCTCAACAAATTTAAGGGATTTTTTGTAAATACTAAATTTGTCGGGACAGAATGTAATTATTGAATTACACTATGGGATTCCTTAAATTTTTACTTAACAATTTGTATATTATTAGTATCATGTTTCTAGTACATTTTCCCACCTTATGTATAACTAATCCAATGTTTTATTTGGTATAAAGGTAGTATAACCAATATATATAAGAAAAATTCATAGTATTAGTAATTCAAGAGGTTTTAATGCATGTATTAACATGATTAAAGATACAATGTCTCTCAAAACTTTTTCCATGTCATTTATACCATGTTTGTGGATGGTATTGTTGTATACAAATAATGATAAAATCATAATCAATACAAATCATAACTAATACTAATACATCATATTCAATAGTATTCTTATGTATACTACCAAACGACTCCATAAACTGCATAGACTTTGGTAGTAGTATTATTTAGTCTTGTTGATGAATTAACATTTTACATTGATGTATCAAGGAAATCATCATCAAGTTCCACATTTAGATTTCTTGCTGAAGGCAATCCTGCAACTACATTAGATTCAATGTCACACTCATTTGTTCCTCTTCTGATCTTGAAGTACCCATCCTGGCATACACACACAAACAAACTAAGACAAAAAAAAAGCAACTTTTTCGCTTATGTAAAATTAGGAGTTGATTTCTCATATAGTCACTTAACTAGCCGTTGTTATCTCAAAAACTCAATTTCTTTGTTGAAGAAAATCAGAATAAAAAAGTAACTATTAGTTGAGTGACCATCTGAGAAATCAACCGTATAAACTCAATAAGGACATACATCACCCCAGCCTTTGTTCCAAGAATTCACAAGAAGCTGCATAAAAAAGAAGATGATGATTAACTACTGATAAGTTAACATAATCTTAAATGGATACTAATAGTTACAACATACCCAATAGTCCTCTCCTTCCTCACTAGTTCCCCATCCGATGAGCTTAACAGCATGGCCTCCGATATACTCCCCTGTTACGTGCTTGTAAACTCCTGACTTGTAGTGAGCAAAATCCTGTATAACCAAGTAACTTATGTTACTGTTTTGTTCTAAGCAATCTACATTGTACCTAAAAGTATTTCGCCAGTAAATACGTTCACAGAATGTACAAATACTTATCATTCTTACCTCATAAACATTTAAAGCAACCTCAACTGGTCCATTCTTGTAAACTTCTGTCATGATACTGTATGGATTGGAGCTGATCATGTATGCATTGACACCAAAATGCTTGGACTTACTCCAGAGTAGATTCTCGTTAACACACTTCCTGTTGCACTGTGGGGTGGGATATGTAGGTTCACAACCAGGGTGGGAACATCCAATATTATCGAAGTAAGGGTCACACTGCAAGAACAAGTTTTACAAACTTATAAGTCGTTGAGCATATCCCTCTGAGGTGACTAAGTCGAAAAGAATATTATTTACTTTTTCTGAGACCACACCCTTGCGGATAAAGTAATGCCATGCTGCTATGGGAGATCCACCATCACAGCCATTGCCACAATGAAAGCCACATCATGCTATTACATCATTTACGGATAGAGATATATTCTACATCACACACCAAAAGCAATCTTCAAAGATCATCGTTGAAATGAAACGTTGCAAGTGTTTCTTTGATTAACATGAATTTACCAAACCATAATGAATACAGAAACGGTCAGAAAGCGATTCAACAGCACCAAAAGCCCAACAAGAACCGCAATGTCCCTGGAATATAAAGGATAAAACTACTATAGAACCTGGAAAGAGCATTTAGCATTTTTAAGAGAGAGACTGAATAACAAGCAACAGCAGTCACCTGATCTGCAATGTAAGATACAGAAAACACCAGCATTGTACTGATCAGAATATAGCATAGAAGGACCAAACAATAAGATGAAGAAACTGACCAAGAATTCTTCCAATTGTGCTACATTCAGACCAAGCTGTTCGTGCATCGAATTGTTTTGTTAAATTCTTAAGTTTTGGATGAGTTAAAATAGGGATGCTCTTAAGATCACCCTCTCTTGGGGGCTTAACTCCGAGGCAGGCGCTTAAATTGAGAAACCTGTGAAAATAGGAGCCAGGAAGGATGAGATATTATTCCTATAGAACTGTTATTAGTTAGAAATATATAAAGATCTTACTGTGAAATTCGAGAACCGGGGATTGAATGCAACTTTCCATCCAGCTTTACCATTTTCATTCACCTCTTTGATGATTGATTCCTATATGATCATCCAAAAATCTTTCTCAGTTTTAAAACTGAAGGTGCAAGGACAGTAAGCTATAACATGAATCATGAAAAGAAGAATATACCCGAAGGATTACGGATTCCCCTTTAGCTTCAGATATTGGTTTCTCTGCAACAACCTGCTTTTATTTCCACAAGGAAAAATGATTGATCTAGCAGATGTATACATCAATAAACAACACCAAAAGAAAAACTCCATTCACTATCTCTTTAGTTGAGCAAGGAGAACTTGAACATAGTCCACGACGAGAGGGGTGTTGCTCGGATAGTAGGCACCCCTCACTTCCAACCCGAAAGTTGTGAATTCGAGTAACCAACAGAGCAAAAAGGTGGAAGCTCAAGGGTTAAAAAAAACATAGTACACTTATTTCTTCTCCTTTTGTCCCCTTTCCTATTTTGTCCTACAGCAGGTTTTGTCTTACAACTAATTAGCTACCAGTTGATCATAAATGTTATATGTAATCACATTTATTCAATTATAGTTTTATAAAGAGGAGAAGAAGAGCCTAAAATTGTCTCCATGTCACCTATAGATTCAAGGTTTGAGCCGTAAAACCTGTCATTGATCAGGGGTAGGCTACCTACATTACGCCAATAGGAGTGCAGCACCTCCTGGGCTGCTACATGAATACGATGCTTCGTGCACCAGACTGTCTTTTTTTAGTAGTGTTATACAGAGGGCTGGTATTCAAACAAAAAAAATGAACCTTGACTTAGCTCAGGCATAATCCCTGAAACTGCAAAATTAAGTCAATGTTTCTGTTTTACACTAATCTATGAAATCAGTATAAACTAAAATCCATAGTAAATCATATGCAAGAAGTGAGAAATACTATAGAGAGGTTAATAGAAGCAAGAACCAAACCTGCAGGATAAAGATAAAAAAAAGCACACAAAAGCAATGGAGTTGGTAAGAGCATCTTGTTCATGCCCATTTTCAACTCTTTTTGTTTTTGAGTTCCATGGAAACACAAAGAAATTATGTAGTAGATACAAGAAATTAAGAAAAACATGGAATGAAAGACAAGTAGTGGCCCACTCTTTGACATACAATAATTATTTGACTATATATCAAGCTAGTAGAGATGATATTAATTCGAGTTCGATTATTTCAGATCGTTGGATATTATTTTCCTTTTAGGAAAATGTTTTAATATTTTCAGTACACTTTTTTTAGGAAATGTCTGTAAATATAAGTTTGTTTCTTCTAACTTAATTGACATTCACAATATGGTCCTAGGGTTTTGAGAATTGTAGTTATGGAGGAGAATTTCGTGTACCTCCTTATATTCTGAGTGAATTGGTATAGTTTGTACGCTCATATTTATACTTGATTGCTCATCTCGTTTGTGGACATAGGTCGATTGACTGAACCACGTTAATCTGTCTCTTTTGGTATGTTTCTCGTTATGTTTTCTTACTCGTGGTATTTTCAAATTTATTTACTAGCTTTCGCATTACATCTGCTTATTTTAATGCTAACACAAATTTGCAACGGCCTCATTCGGAGAAAGCGTTAAATAGAAGAGCAACTTGCACCATAATATTTATTAGTAAAGAATTTAAAAATGAAGGTTTTTAGGTATTTTCTTTGGATGCTTTTGTACTGAAGGAATCAATCTAGCTAGTTTTACTCTTTACCTTTCCCAGTAGCTAACTGTACCTTGTAAATATTTAAAAGTTTTTTATGTTGGGGAACAAAAAATCTGATAGTTGTTTCCCCAGTGGCTAATTGAGAAATGAAAGTTACTAATCCTAATTCGAAGGATCGAGAATTCAATGATATTATAATGTAAGAGATTAAACCTTTATCTCCTTTATGATAATCGAATGAATTGTAATAATAAATTGTTTTTTCAATAAATAAATGATAATTTGTTGATCAAAGACCATTTTGATTTTTCTGCAGAAGACACATTATAATGGGTAAATATTTTTGATAACACAAATATAACTTATTTATAATTATGCCACTGAAGATTATTTCTTGCAATATTAAGTAGGCCAACATTAAATTTAACATTTAATTTCGTATTAATACAAGAAATCAGTATAGGGTAATTCATCATTCACAATCACTTGGGAATAATTTTACATCTACGAAGCTAAAAGAAAGACTAGTGCGCAAAATCTAATCAAGGCGAAGAAATACATTAAAGTTTAAACCCAAAGCAATATAAATGAATATCGATAAGCACAAAATTATCAATCGCCAGCGCTCTTGCTGGGTTCAGCATCTGCTGCAGAACTGTAAGCAACATCAGCCGCGGTGGTGTCCATGTCATTAAGACCCAACTCCTCGTTTTGCTCCCACGTTCTAACGTACTCTTCAACTGCAGCAATGGTGTAATATGTTCACAAATGAGCAATATTTAACACGCCTATCGTCAAAAGATCCATAAACTTTGGGTTTCTTCTTCTGAAGAAGGTAAGAGTGTACGCAAACCTTACTTAAGTGCCAAAATGACTTACATGTCAACTGTTTGTCATCCTTGAGATCATCAGTCGCAGGTGCAACAAAAGAATTTGCAAGTGCATCATCGATGATCAATGTCCACGGTTGTTTCAAGCTCAAAAGCTGTGGAATGTTTGAAATGCAAAACAAAAAAATATATTAAATAAATAAATTTGGAATGGAATTACATAGAGGAAGTTTAAAAGGAGACTTGTTTTTTAAAATACGGATTGTATCTTTACATCTCAGTCATGGTACCAAAAATAGTTATAACCACCTAAAATAGCTCCTCTAAAGGAGGTTAGGGGTCATTGGGACATGCTGGTAATTATTTTCCACAAACATTTTCGTAGAACCAGGTGATTCACATCTCATAATCGTGAATAGATATGAAACTCTTAACGGAGAAATCACATATAAGGTTAAACGATATATGATATAGCAAGTAAGAGGTATCTCTCCACATTTACCTTGTCTAGTCTTGCTCGGAAATCCAACCACTTGCTCTTCCTGTCTTCCTCAAGACTGTCACCAAATGTGAATCCATGCACTCTCTCAAGACCTACATTTAAAACAGAAAGTGCACTCAAGAGGATGTTTAAATGACAAATTAAGGGAGACCAAATACAGATACCACAAAAGAATAAGGTTCATTCATATTAATAAAAAAAACGATTTAGTAGTCCATGTAAACTTATATTAGAGT
Organism: Solanum pennellii; assembly: GCF_001406875.1. Taxonomy (NCBI): domain Eukaryota; kingdom Viridiplantae; phylum Streptophyta; class Magnoliopsida; order Solanales; family Solanaceae; genus Solanum; species Solanum pennellii. The sequence continues at coordinate 42,297,012 of NC_028638.1, forward strand.
ATTTGCACGTCTCAAGAGTTGAGATATTGATTAGACAAATGCCATTTGAGACAACAAATCATTCAGTTAACAGCCACAATATAAACAAAAGAAGAAACCAGAAACATGTAAAGAGACTCGAATACGACCACTGTAGATTCACAGTAGTTCAATTGAAGCTCGACCTTTGGATGAGCTTGAAAATTCAACTATGCCTCATTGAAATAATCAATGCACTGAATATGCATCCACAGATTATCATCCAAGAAACAGTAACAAGAAAAAGGAGGAGAAAACAAGGTAAAACATGATACTCACTTTCGCTAATCTTTGTGATTAAACCCTCAACTGTCGTCACCATTCCACCCAAAGTGCCACTAGTAAGCTCTAATTCAAGCTCAGGAATTTCTACTCCAGCACTATCCGACTGGTAAATATAAAACAGCAATTTGGAGTCAGGAATGCAAGCAAAAAAGGTGAGTGAAACAGTTAAATGGCTCCAAGCCACTAAAAAAACAATTTTCCTATTTGTAATATGTGTGATATCAAGCAGATTCAAGATAATTAGGGCTCAACAGTTGGAATGAAGGTACTGCATAGTATAAGAATGATACTATCAAGTAGAACTAGTTAAAGAGTCGCGCTTTTTCACTTTTATTTTTTTTATGCATCAGATGATCCCTGCTCTTGAACATGATCTTGATGCTGTCGTCTCATTCCATTTCTTATTCTTTTCATTAAACTATGAGCATCACGGTTGAATCAAATTCACACCAGTATTAAAGCACAAAATTCACAACAAAACCACTAATGTAAGGAGAAAGGAAATGGACAAAAGATCCTGAATAACCCTACCTGCAAGTCCGACCACCACAAACACCAGATAACTCTGCCACCAAAGTTTAAGCAGATGGGAAAAAATCACCTGTTTTTATCTCTATTGGGATTTGAAACCTTCTTATTATTTCACCCACTTCATTGACCACTTGCCACACCCTTACCCTTAGATGTCGTGGTGCTTTGCTAGTCTTTTTTTTTTTTTTTTGGTTTTGAAAAAATATCTCTGATCTGATGTTGGAATGTTGAAAGTTGATCTGTTTGTTACTTCGTTCATTAGTTTTACTTTGTTCATTAGTTTTTTTTTTCCCTTTTGATAAGGTAAAAGTTTTATTTAAGAAGTACCAAGATGATATAGAAAGGAGCAAAATATAGAAAATGAAGCATAGCCTAATACACTCTTCTTCCTAACAGGTCTAAGAAGTCCATATACTGATTAAGATTCACTAGTAGGCTACTTTTACACCGAATACAAATTAGTTATTCTTTGCCACCCATCATGCATTCTACCGCTTTTTACTTGTAACCCTCTAAAACTAAGTAATATAATCTTGGGTCATTAGGAAGAAATGTATTCCATTTACAGATACCGTGTCATGTTTGTTCTTCAAGCATGTTCTCAAATGCTGTATTAACAAATCCACAAGGGAAAGAAATTTTACAAAAACCTCCCAACTTCCAGACAAAAAAGTAAAATCTTGGCGTTCATGGCTACATGCTGGATATTTACATCCTTGCACAACTTCGCTTTCACTGATAGTGATCTTCAAAGTAGGAGAAGTACATGTTACATGTGAAAGCAGTACGCAAATGTGCTCCTAAAGTCAAATATAATAGAGTAACCAAAATAGTTTTTTTTTTTTTTGAGAAAGGTAACAAATGAATGATCAACAAAAATAAATAAAATAAACAGATTAGCCAGCATTTTTGCAAAATATAGGCTGGAGAGTTGTACCTTAATCACATCACGGCTTAGATCTTTAATGTTTTCCACATGAAGTGTAATTTTCTTTCCCTTTTCAGATATAGGACCACCAGGTTTCAGCTGCAAAGACAAGCTTAATCTTCTCCGTGATCTCATTTACAAAAATTCCAGAAGCTATTCTCTTCTAGTACATGACAGAAATTACCTCAGAGTTGCGATAACCACAAGCATCACAAGAGGATGCCATAACTATTACTTCTTGAAAGTATGGTATATCTTTAAGTGGTCAAGTTTAACAATACCATAGAAGCAGAATAAATTGCAGCAGATGACAGTAGCAATTCTTATAGAAAATGCTAAATCACAAAGATAAATTAATCAAAGCAAATTACACAAAAAACACAACACCAGATGGTAAGAGCTATGTATAGACACTGTTACCTTTGATAAAAAAAAAAGGTTGTGTATATCAAAAAAGAAATACGGGGCCAATTCTCTTTACTTGCATCTAATCACTGAAAAGAAGCTTACAATCCCATCCAGATTCTTTTAACTGTTTTAGGATGTCGCTGTTGCGGAGATTTAATAACAGAGATGTATAGGGACCCTCCAAGAAATGAAAATCATAAGCTAGTACATTTTATAATTAAGCTCATACAATTGTCAATGATTACAATTTTAGAAGCAGATGTCCTCATAGAACAAAATGAATTTGTAACAAATATAATAAACAGATGGGCAACAATTGCAACTACAATTAGTAATCCCTTCTATTTCGCAGCAAGGGGCTGTGTGGGGGAGGAATGCAGAAATGAGGTTTTCTATTGTGTAAATATAGAAAAGGATACTGGTAACAAACATTTTACAATCACACTTCGCCATACATGCTCCACAAGTTGATGGAAACACCATCACCTGTCAAAAAGAATAAGCAATCAGAAGGAAAGTTTAAAAGGGACAGACATAGTAAGAAACCCCAGCAGGAAGACGTACCTCTTCAGGAGCTGAATATCGAAATAGAGCTTCAGCCATTTCTGCACTGTTACCCTGAGCAATAGCCTGACGTCCCGCTCTTGCTCCAACTGATCCGTGTGGTTCATTTAGCAGTCGATGAGGAACATTATTTATCCCCTCATTGGATACCTCATCACTTTGTCCTCCAAGCTGTGATGGGTCAGCAATATACCCTAAAGCTGCCTGCTGTTCAGGAGTTCGCTCATAGAATGTGATTGTCAATGAGGGATCAGGAGATGGAGCTAACCTGTCAGGTATGCATTCACCTGAGCATAAGGTTAACAATAATAAAACAGAGTGTAGCCTAAAGGAAGCCTACTACTCGTACATTTTATAAATCACATACAAACAAAGACGCTTTTGATGTTTTAATTGACATGACTTGTACTTTTTTGCCGTCAAATTAACAAACAGAGTTTCGAGATTGGACATGAAAAGAGCAGATCAGATACAGAGGATTTATATAGCCAGCCTGCATTGACCCATAATTAATTAATTGATCAATTTATGAACAAAGGCAGTCTGCATAAACCAAGCTACACACAATTCTGTTTCTTGCTTACCAAAAAGAAAAGGATTTTTATCCAGACAAAGATGCCTTCAGATAAGTAGTAGCAAAAGATCAGCTACATTACTACTTAAACTCAAGACTTTTAGATGAAGAAGTTATTAAGGGTAAATATTGCACCTGAAACCTCCATATTTTAAGTAATTAAGGTCCACATGCAGAATTTTGGAATTGGCTCCTCTTATTTGATAAGAGTTATCCTTCCTATAACATACGTTTTAACAGTATGTTCTCAACAATTCTTATAGTAAGATTATTTTGTTTCCCCTTCAATTCATCATTTTCATCATTGCTACTTTTCCTACCCTGTAATCACCAATTAAGAAAGAAGGTTAATTTTAGTTGTTTTATCCAGACAATTAGTCCGATACTGTCCTCATTGTCAACTTGATTTTTATTATGTAGAGTGGCGTTTTACCCCAGCTTGAACATTTGCTTTACACACTGCTATACAACGTCAGGGCCGTACTTGGTACTTCACTTCCCAATTTTATGTGAGTTGAATAAGAATATTTGCTTTACACACTACTGAACAACGTCAGGGCTGTACTCGGTACTTCACCTCCTAGCACTCAATGGAACACAAACATGATCAGAGAGGAAAAAGGAGACAGCAATATACCACCATTCAAATCAAATCTTTTAAGTCGTTTTTGTGTTCTAATAATGTTCTAACACTTTATTGTGAACATTTCTTGATCTGTATTAATGGCATATGTTATGCCTACATATTCACATTTAGTAAGCTATTTCTTTTTGGGAAGATTAACGACTAGTTCCAAATTAAACTGTAAAAGTATTTGGTTCTACTCACCCATCCCCAAAAAATTCAAAATTTCAGGTAACAGTGTCCAGCATGCTGCTAGTGTCTCTGATGTTACCATGATAAATCATATGATTGCACAAAAAAAAAATTGTTACAGGCATGAAGCACTCCAATATACAGATAGGGCAACAGTAGAAGTCATAACATTTCTATTGTAAAAAAAATGAGTCTCTTACGGGTTGTCAATGAAGCTGTTACCAGCAGGATCATCAAGAATAAAAGTAAAGGATGAATCTCCTGAAGCACATGCTCTCAGTTTTATCAAGAACTGATCTATTGCTTCAGCCATCTTCGGATCCACTTTCTGCAAGCGCCATAGAAGGAAATATCAGAATGACATAATATGGAGAAAATGACAAGACCAATGCAGTGAGCCTCTAAACCAAGCGAAACACTCCACCTTCCGTTCATCTTGAAGAGCCTCTAAACCGTCAGCAGCTCGAACCAGTATGCCTTCTATCTGTAATGTAGCACAGAGAGATCTATTAGAATATTTATTAGAACAAGAGGAAGCAATTGAGTATTCTTTTTCCCTTTCTAAAATTTTCTTTATTTGCAGCTGGGAGAACAAAAAAAACTACTGCTCCTACATCCTTTTTCTTCTTGAATCTCCCATAGAACCATAAATTCCAAATCCTGACACATAACACATCAGGATGTAAAAAGAAAATTTTGATGACAATGTTGAAGGTTTCTGAACTACTCGTGCCTAAAATTTCATTAATGGTGGAACATTGAGATGAAGGCATAAATAAACCATTTAATCAAAAGGATAATCTTTTGAAAAGGCAAGCTAGTAAAAAGGCAGATACCGTTGACAATGATCCACGCTGAGCTTCAGGGGGGATCTCAAAATCTAGTTCGGGTATCTGCACAGCACAACCATAAATTAGTAAGATAATGAATATAGAATACCATAAAAGTGATTATTGAAGATGTAGCAATCAAGAAACAAATATATGTATAAGTGTAACTCCAGAAAAAGTAGCTCGTTTAGGACCGTAATCACAATTTGTTGATCCTTCACTAAGAAATACAAGCATCCACGTAAAATACACATTATCTTCTATTCTTGTATCTCATGAACAGAACGACATCAAACATGGAGATCTAACAGGTTAAAGTGAGACTCCTAACAATTTACAAGTGTGCTTAATAGAGTACCTTTATGGTAGCACTTTCAGACTTCACAACTGTTCTGTTGAGCAACTGCAGTTTCAGAATACCAGTTAGTCAACATTCGCAAAGAGTTGATTCAAAATTATCATTACCTTAAGACAACCCCTGCATGCACAAAATTCTTCATTTCACAAAAATATGCATAAAGCAGCCTACTAGCTCTCCAACGTTGGCAAGATAACTTTTTTTCTCACGAAATGAGTGAAAAAGAATCATGATAATTATGCAATTACGCACCGCACAGAAACAACAAGACATTATCCACTTTAATAACAACCCGAGAACTTCTTGGAGAGATACGCTGGGTTCATTGAAAGACGCAGTAAAACTATTGTAGTAAATTGTATATAGCAACCTAGTGCTTCATCTAACAGCATATAGCAATGCCAACAGACGTATTAGAATAAATACCTTTTTATCGCCTGATGGAACATGCAAGCTATAGCAACATCCTCGAGGCTGAATCTCTCCAGCGAACTCCACTTCATTATTTCTTTAGAAGTAGGAATATAAGGTAAGGTAGGTAATTGAGCCGAAAGTTACTCCAATTTCCAATGTCTTCGGAGATGAAATGCCTTACCTTTCACCACAATGTGGACAGTCAAATGCTGACAATAATATCTGGAAAAACATTAAATTTCCCTTTAGAATGACCATCATTGATGCAAAACAGAGAGTGTGACAACATTGGTCACACACAAATGAAAACGAGGTTTTTCACATGCTTATCTTTTTCAAAATTTTCAAGAAGCTAGGACTCTGTCCCACATCATGCAGTTCTTTTAATTATCAAAATGCTGGTCAAAATATTGCGAGATTATGATTTGATCTAAATTCAGGGAAATGCAACAGTACTAAACAATAAGAGTATTGTCTTTCTGACCAGAATTATCTTATTATTTGAAATATGCTTGTCAAAAGAGAAATATTGATTAGTCAAAACTCTGGTTCGGTTGGACACACAACTCTTTGCCTAGAACTATAAGCAAAGAGGAAGGAAGCGGCGTACCTTTCTAAAGTGTGGAATCAGTGTTAAGAGTAACCTTGTTGTACCCTGTCAACAGAAACAATAAGACCATTACACGAAGTATCGTATCCTGCTGATAGTTTCCATACAAAACCCAAAAGCAATAAAGCTGAAGAACCCAATAGATTTCCCACCAATGCTATAACAAAGTTTGAAAAGGGGGAAGGGAGTTTAATGCACCAAAAATTATAACCAAAAAAGCTAGTTTTATAGAAAATACTCAGATAAATACTATGTATATAAGAAGTAAAGAGACTAACCAAAGCATATGAGTTCTTCAATTCAGCACACTTTCATGCTACTACACTTTTAGAACTCTTCTACAGTAATTTTCAAGAAGAAAAAAAGCTATAACTTGTCCTTGCCCCAACTAACACCCAAAGAAAACAGACTCAAGAATCACAACATCCCATCAAAATTGTAACTTTATAGCATATACACCCTCAGTAAAAGTAAATAACCAACAAAACTTGTACATTCTTCAGCTAAACCAAAGTTTCCATCTTTTCTATAGTACAAGTTCAAACAAATAAAAAAAAAGATTACTTTTTTCCTCAAGTAAGGATGGATAACAGAAAAAAAGCAAAAAGAGTCAAGAAGCACATACATTCTCACCACATCGCATACAGAGGCTTTCAACCACATAAAGTGGGGTATCAATCTCAACATCATCTCCGCCGGCTGCAACTGCTTCCACCACCGACCTCACATCCATTATCTGTTCCTTCGGCGCCGCCATTCTCTATAACTACTAACTAGTACAGAAATAATCACAGGGTGAGACAAAAACAAGAGTTTATTTTGTTACTTTCAAATCAACCTTCTCTTCTGCTCTTCAATACCTTTTTCGAGAAAATAAGCGAAGTTTAAGGTTTTTTGCCAATGGTGGCGGAGAGGGAAAAAATATAACTTCTCCAAATTTTTGGGTTTAAGGCCGCAGAAGAATCCAGTAGTAACCAGAGAATACTACAAGTGTATTTGTGACTTCATTATTTTTTGTAAGTTTAACAACGTAAGCCGTCTTAGCTCAGTGGTAGAGCGCGTGGCTTTTAACCACGTGGTCGTGGGTTCGATCCCCACAGACGGCGGGAGTGTTTTTTGTTTTTTATTAAAAAATAAATTCTTTTTTATGCTAAAAATTACTCCTAATTGTTTCTCTAATAAGCCTTTTTGCCTTGATTTAAAAAAAAAACTACAGTTTAGTTCTCATTAATAATCTTTATCTTTACATTTTAGTTTGATTTATGATTTTATTTTGATAAATTCAAGTAGTTCTTGTTAATCATATCAACTTCCTATTTATATTGTTTATAATTTTTATTTTGATAAATTTGTGGTAAAAGTTATCTATTTTTGATAGAGTTTTTCTATTAATTTAAGTTTTTTTTAATGCATATTTATTATGTTAATGTAGATGGGATGTCTAATTTATCTATAAATTCAACAACAATAATATGAAGTGTCGTATTATAAATGGGACCCGGAATAGAGTACTCCATTAGAAATCGTATTCTTACGTCAAGGAGGTAGATAATTATTTTTCTTTTGGATCCCAACTCCCTTTGTAGAGGATTACGTATTTGATTGGTTTGATTTTGAAGTGTATCAGATAAACTTGTTAGTATTGATTGTTATCGATTTAATCGTTAAGATTTGACACACACACAAAAAAAATGTATAAAATTACTTTAAAACAAAGTGACAAATCAAAACCCTGCACATGTGTTGACAAGTTGCATCTTGTTTGAAACAAGCATTACTATAGAATAACCAAGAGTTTGAGGTCATCAAAAATAAAAGTATGAACTAAAATCCAAGTCACATGCCAAATGAAGTAAATATAATTCTTTAATTTACAATTAGGTTACCAATTAACCCATTAGAAAAAAAAAATTCAAATTGTTAAAAACTAATAACCTCATAACAAAAACAAACAAAAACTTATCAAAATTGGTAAATTAATAACTTATTATCGATAAATCAATAACCTTTACTCAATTGGAATTATGAATATAGTTCGATTTTAAACAAATTTACTCAGGTAGATAGTATAGTTAATGACAATTTTTTTCTCAGAAGAATAATAACTTATTATTATTATCATTATTATTCTAACTTAAAATATGTTCTTGATACTATATTAAATATAACTTTTAAATATGACCAGAAAATAGAAAAAAATTACTTTCCAAAAATTAATTTAAAGAGTTTTTGGATTGACTTAAAAATTGATCAATTTTACTTTGTCAGTTTTTGACTTTTGAAAGTGTTGAATAAACATAAAAAATAAGTTAGAAAGTGTTTGACATAATCAAAAATGACTTAAAATAAATCAAAATAAAAAATAAATCTCCCCTACTTTTTATTTTTTGACTTAAAAATTATTTCAATCTGACTTTTTATTTTCGAATTGAAAATTATTTTTTGAGCCAATCCGACGATTGTTAATTATTTTGATAACAAAAAATTGAGAAGAAACCAATAAAAATACAATTAGTATTTTACCAACATAATTAGTTTGATTTTTTATTTAAATATTTAAAAAAGTAATGATCACCCAAGGAAATTACTATCTCAGGAAAAATACTTAACAAAAACATGGAAAACATATTATATTATATTTACTTAATACTAATAAATAAAAGTATTAATGAAATCTTTTCCCCTCCACAAAAAGAAAACCAGAAAAGCTTGAAGAGCAGTGAAGATGAGAATGATCAAGGTACTTCCATTACCATGTCCAACATACCTATATACCCCATCTTCACAAAATCGAAGCTTCCACTTCTTCAACCCACAAATCAAGAAGAGCTTTTTCTCTTTCTGCACTCACTATTTCACTCTCTGCTCTTGTCTTCTCTAGTGGAAATGCACCCACTACTTCAATTTCTTGGGCCAATCCTCAAGTTCCAAAGTTCTTGGAGCTCCCTAATTCTGGAGGTGTCAAGGCCTTGGACATTCGTGTTGGTGATGGAGAAACCCCCATTGATGGTGACTTGGTACCCCTTTTAATCTTTTTCCTGTGATGCTTTCTTACTCTTCTTCTGTTCCTAAATTTTGTACAAAGTTAGGATCATTTTGAGTTATTGGTAACAAAAATTGATTCTTGGAATTTTTTTTAGTGAAATATGTTTGTTCTTGCACATTGTCATCAGCTGTACAGACTTGTCTTCTCACTGTAATTGGACAGGTTGCAATTCATTATTACGGGAGGCTTGCTGCAAAGCAAGGATGGCGTTTTGACTCGACGTACGATCACAAGGATGAAACTGGTGAACCAATTCCTTTTTCTTTTGTCCTTGGTTCGGGCAAAGTGAGTTAACCCGTCTTTTACACTTGTCCATTGAAGTTTTTTCTTTTTAACTGAGCAAAGAGGACTCAATGTAATTTGTTGAACCTGAAAAGATTGAAATTTCTCCCAAGACAAGGTAGATGATAGGAGAATAGAGGATGCAGGGGATTTACCAAATTTTAAATTTTAAAAGTTAGAGTAGATCAGGGAAGATGGTGACTTGATATGGATACAACCAGAGTGGAAAAGGTAGCATGTAGCCACCAACGGTAAGTAGCATGTAGGAATGTGCATTCCTCTGTGTTGTTGTATCTTGCTATCATGTAGAAATGTGGTGAACAGCATGTGGGAGTATGCAGTCCTCTGTGTTATTGTTTTTTGCTATCATCCTTCAGATTGTTGGTGAAAGCACTATGTGAGTGAGTTTGCCTTTAGGCTGGTTAGTAATGATTACCCTGTAATTCAATTAAAGTTGTTTGAACTTATCCTTCCGTTGGCTATATGGCCCTATGAGATGCTCCTCTGGATAGATATTAACTAACTTGACATCTTCATGATTTAAGAAGGTAGCTAGTACATACAATATATACCACCACATTGAAAAGCTGCCATCATAGTATGATCCATATGAAAATAGCCTAAACAAAATGATGCTTCTAGACTAATTGATTCTATGCCTTTGTTGCTGTTACAATGTTTCTTCCTCTTTGTGGTCCTTCAATTTCTAGCATTACCTACAAAAGTGGTAAAACCTATAGTTTCTGGCACTACCTACGGCAGTGGAAGCAAACTACTTTGTAAAGTTATTTTGAAATGCTTGACACAAGAATGATAAAAGAAAAGTAAATGCAGTTAGAAAAACGAAAGAAGAAGGTTCTGGGCCAAGACTGCATTCAGGAAGTAGGAACAATGACAATCTAGCATAAGGTAGGACTGAAGGAACATTGGCTGGTAGGCGAGGACTACAACTATGGAAAAGTTCAAATGTAGGTTCAGGGTAAGGTGTTGTTGCCAATCTGTGTTATGAAAATCAGAAATTACTGGTTGTAATAAATCATTCAGAAACACGAAGTAACTGAGATTTTTAGAACCAGTAAATAAGATGAACAGAAAAATAATTGAATCTATAAAACTTACCAGAATCTGGAATACTTTTTTTGTGATAATTTAGGAAGAAAATTAAGTCCACTGAATTCACAGTGTCCCCTTAAGGAAATTATTCCCCTCTAGTATCCGAGGTTTGATTTGGATTATAACCTCCCAAAGTAAAATGATCTTAATCAGTAGAGTATAGATACCAAAAACTCTACTGTCAGCGAATCAATCCACAGTAGGAAAGTACACGAAGAAATATGTGTGTTTTAAGAAGAAGGAAGATCAGAAAAATCGTAAAGAAATATTCTGAAGACTGAATGGTATTTATAGGCAAGAAGAATATATTCTGAAAGGTTGCAACCCTTTCAGAATTGACACGACCATTAATGAAAGGTTGCAAACTTTCAAATGGTATTGACTGTTCCTGAAAGTTGCAACCTTTCAGAACAGTCATGGCAAGAATTTTTAAATATAACGGAATTTAAAACGGGTCACGCGCGCGGATCCGGGTCGGGTCGGGTTAACTAAAAAGTTGAAAACATTTCGGTTAACTTCTGTTATCAACTAATTAATTGAAAATAATTTTTGACCATTTAATTAATTAAATAAATAATTAAAATACATTTATCCAAAAAATTATCTCTCGATCGATCATTTGCCAAAGCCAAAGCCGAAGCGAGCGACGACGGCGCGAGGGGGGTCCCTCTTTCCAACCCTTTTAACAATTAATAGGAGTGTTTATTTATTTAAACTCTCCTATTTTCATTTCCATTACCGATGAGGGACTATTGCCTTTTTCATTAAAGCATTAGAGGACTTTTCAAGTTCCCAACCTTTCAAGTTCTAAACTTTTCAAATTCCTCTCCTTCCCTCTATTTCCCATCAATTCTTGCTACATACCCAACAGGTGTATCCAAGAGGAGAACATGATAATAAAGTAAGATGTTGAATGTCTTTTTTCTTCTTCTGTAATTGGGATTATCGCTAAAGTGCCAAAATTTGTTACTTCTGTTTTATTATTGAAAAACCCGTAGATGATGTTAGTTGTAAATATCCAACTCTACCTATCTCGCATATGTTTCCTCATACCGTCATTGTAGTGAACCTTCAAACGAGATATTTCCTTTTTCTGGTTTTCCTTACTTTTTTGGTCTTTCAGAGCAGGTGCTTGACTATGCTTGTTTTGGTTGTTTCAATTTGCTTTGATCATCGTTTGAGTTTTTCTGTCATGAATTCTTTCTACTTTGAAGTAGTATCTGTTCCACTAATCTGAACCTACTAAATTATATACAAAAATAAATTGTAGCAATTAATTCTACATCTTTGTCTATGTATTTATTGCAGGTTATATCAGGGATTGAAACTGCTGTGAAATCGATGAAAGTAGGCGGCCTTCGCCGAGTTATTATCCCACCATCTCAAGGATATCAGAATACATCCCAAGAACCCCTGCCACCTAATGTGTGAAGTTGCTCTTCTTCCTTTCTAATCATAATTTAGTACTTCTCAGTTGCATTCTTTTGGATAGATTTGGCAGGGAAGTGTAGTTAGTTTTCTAATACTAGAGCTCTTTCTGCATGAATTATGCTGTGGGGTACTTACCGAGCCTGGGTTTTGGAAAGTAAAAGGCATGGAATCATGTCTTTAATCTCCTTTATATGTTTGATGTATGTTAATCGTGTGAACTTTTACCCTTTTGCAAGGAGAAGTATTACTTCTCTACTAGTTAGTTAGCAGAAGAAAATTTGTTCAAGAATTACGTTACTCTTTAAGACATAATAAAATTATAATTCTACACCGACTAGGGTTATGGTGGAGTGGTAAGTATTCTTTCATCTTTAACCAGAGTTCTCGAGTTTGAGTCAAACAAGATTAGTTTGGGGATTATGTAGTCGACCTTGTTAGAGTCTTGAAGTGATTTCAGAGTCTTACTATCCCAGCCTTTTTCTGTTGGTTGATTCAGTCATTCATAATATCTGCAGTACAAAGGTCTTTAAAACTGATTGATTGTATTTATTTGGTGTTGAAACCGAGATTAATATTACTTTTAATATTTTTTAGGAAGAGACTAGGAAAAGTTTAAATCTCATCAAATATATTTCATTTGGGACTTAAATTAGTAAACATTTTCTCCCTCTTTCAGTATTTCGATCGGCAAAGACTTTTTACTACCATTTTCAACCCAACCCGTCTTGCAAATGGAGAAGGCGCAACATTGGGGACAGTCATATTTGATATTGAATTGGTCAGCATGAGACATCTCTGATCTCAGATCATTTAGCAGCCATGTTTCTCCACTTCACTGGAGTATGGAGCAATTGTTGTCAGTTCGATGACGATGGAAGGTAAATCTACTGTTTTATAGGAAATGTTGTACACATAATTAATGCTGATCACCTAGTACTTGAAGTATTTGAAACTGTGTTTCTTTAGAAGGTCTATCCTGAATCTCTACCACATATTCTTGACAATACTCGTAGTACAACATAACATGCATGTATAGTTATTGAATGCTTTATAGAGGAGTTAGCTCTAAGATGAGATAAATACCTCTAACTCGCGGTTATGTATGATAGAGATTCGTTAGCCTCTTAAGTCACAAGTTGTTTGTTTCTCTGCTTGACAAAGCTTCTTGTTTGTAGTTTTGCTCATACTGTATACTTAGTAGCAAGTTAAAGATATCTCATTCTTAGTCAATCATTGTTGTGCTTTCAGGTTTACAGATGATGAAATAGTGTTTAGCTAAAGAAGCCTCAATGAAGAGTTTGGTCCTATGATGTGCCAAATTGCCATATAAACAAAGGCAAAGGGGGAGAGCGCTTGAGGGAGTTTTTACAACTCTTTAGACGAAATAATACATGTACATATGTTCATTCAACTTGATGCAGACTTAAAAGAGAGTAAAATAAAACTTCTGAATCTTGTGATCTTACATTAACGATTTTGTAATTTTTCTTATTGGTCTATCATTTTGATCTTTGTGTATAAGATTTAGTTAACGATTAAATCAATAATCCAAATTAGATTATACTAGATCTTTATTTTTTATCCCTAATTATACTAGTTTTTTTTTTTCTACCCATCCGTGTGAATTGACTTTATTTTTCTTCTTTTTGAAATATTACTATTTGCTACCATGCAATTGCATCAACTTTGTTGCTTAACTAGAAAGAAAATAACTTCATTTTAGGAAAACTTATTTGAATTTGCTGCTTCTTGTATGAACAAATCATGAAAATCAGAGAAAACAAAGAAAATTGGAGAACCTTTTTTATTGATTAAATAAAAAATCAAACTATTAAAAACTATAAACTAATTAACAAAAATTAATAACAAATATCTTATTGATTTGATTATTGATATCCAATAAAACTATAAACTAATTAACAAAAATTAATAACAAATATCTTATTGATTTAATTATTGATATCCAATAATACATAAAATCCAAAGCTACTAACCAATAAGTGGCCAAATTGGCTAATGTTACATGGTAAAAATGTTCAAAAAAGTAAAATTCAATGGAAATGTTATTTCATTCTGTTAAATTTTCTTGCAAAAAAAGATTTTTGCAAAAGAAAATGCAAAAACCCTACTAAGCATAACCCTCCTACTTTGATCCTCATTCTTCACTGTGGCGTCTCATATACTGAGACGTTATTCACTTAAGACTAAGCGATTTTCATCATATGTAATATTCCCATTCAATTTAAGCAAATCAAGGTAATAAACTTTTTCCTATTTGTCACTATTTTTTTTTCACAATTCTTGAATTATAATAGTATTTGCTAGTAATTGTGCTAATTTTCTTGAATCAGATGGATATGTTTGATTTTTCTGTCATTTTCCAAATGCCCATCATTCTTAGGTTGAATAAAAATAATAAAGTCCCAATCTTTGGTGGGTTGATGAATAAGTTACTTTTATAGTAGTAAGTATGTGATAGCCATCATCCTTTTGCGAAATTGAATCATAAAGCCTTAATCTTGGGTGGGTTCATTGTTGAGTTACTTCTATTTTCATTGTTTATAGTATTTCATTTACTTAATTGTTCTAATGATTTTCAGCTGCATTTATGGTAAGGTGGCCTCTAAAGCTTTTCCTTTTTCTAATTATGTTCTGCTGATTTTTTTTCAGTTGATTCCATTGTATGTAGGGCCTTAATTGAAACTGTACATGCTTCTAAGTAGATTCTTAAGCAGTTTCCTTTCCGGCCTAGTGCCTGGTCCAGCTGTTTGGTAATTTTGTATTCCTAGCAACTTGTTGGTTTCATGAAGGAGATGGTAAATGGTCTACTATTGCTTTGTTCCATAATTGCTCCTCCTGAGGAAGACACAGTCTAGATCACTTCATGACTCAGACGTTCTGTTAAGCATACGGAATTGATGCATCAGATCACTTGTTATTACCTAAGATTTTGTTTTGGTTATCATAGTGTTCCATTATGTTAGTTTATTGCGCATGCGATGTTAGCTTGGGGTTCGTGTTATTTGTTTTCTACAAGAACATAATGTTCCTTTTGTGCATTTTTTTCAGTGTGCATGTTCTTGCAAAGATGTTGCGTTATCTATTCAAAATTGTCTTGATGATCTGTGAAGATATAATTCTGAAGATGTTCACTTGATATGATTTTTCCTATCTTATGCAGATTCTGTGGGTTTGCTGATAGAGAAGTGATGGCGGAAGAAGGTGGCAGAAGTTTTGCCCGAAGGAACCAATTGTTAGACATAGAGAAACAGGTTCATAAGTGGTGGACAGAAGGTGATGTTTTCAGAGCTGAACCTAAAGAATCGCCTCCTAAAGTGGGTGAAAAGTTCTTTGGGAATTTCCCTTTCCCTTATATGAATGGATATCTACATTTGGGCCATGCCTTTTCATTGTCAAAGCTTGAATTTGCAGCTGCATATCACCGATTGAGAGGTGCTAGTGTTCTTTTGCCTTTTGCATTTCACTGCACAGGAATGCCCATAAAGGCATCTGCTGATAAGCTTTCGAGGGAGATATCGAGGTTTGGGAACCCACCCGTGTTTCCTGTTGTGAAGGAAGCGGAGAATGTTGAAACAGAAGTGAAGGTTGAGGGTGAAGGAAATCAGGGTTTGCCGGGTGGAAACTTTAAAGGAAAGAAATCAAAGGTTCTTGCAAAGACTGGGGGTGTTAAGTACCAGTGGGAGATAATGAGGAGTTATGGTCTGTCTGACGAGGAAATTGCGAGGTTTAAAGACCCATATTACTGGCTAACTTACTTTCCACCACTGGCTGTAGAGGATCTGAAGGAGTTTGGCTTGGGTTGTGATTGGCGTAGAACTTTTATTACAACTGATATGAATCCGTACTTTGATTCGTTTGTGCGGTGGCAAATGCGGAAGCTGAAAGCCTCGGGAAAGATTGTTAAAGATCTCAGGTACACCGTATATTCGCCCCTAGATGGTCAGCCATGTGCTGACCATGACCGTGCTTCTGGTGAAGGAGTTATCCCTCAGGAGTACACTCTTATCAAGATGGAAGTTCTCTCACCTTTTCCACCAAAGATGAGTGTTCTGGAGGGGAAAAAGGTATATCTCGCAGCAGCTACACTGAGACCAGAGACCATGTATGGGCAAACAAATGCTTGGGTTTTGCCCGAAGGAAAATATGGGGTGTTTGAGATTAATGATACTGAGGTTTTTGTGTTGACTTATAAGGCAGCTCTTAATCTAGCCTATCAAAGGTTGTCTCGGATCCCTGAGAAGCCGAGTTGTTTGCTTGAATTATCTGGTCAAGATCTTATAGGTTTGCCCCTGAGGTCTCCCTTGGCATTTAATAAGACAATATACACTCTGCCCATGTTATCTGTCCTTACTGAAAAAGGTACAGGAATTGTAACTAGTGTTCCCAGTGATTCCCCCGATGATTATATGGCCCTACATGATTTGAAGGCAAAGCCAGCTTTCAGGGCCAAATTTGGTGTGAAGGATGAGTGGGTCTTGCCGTTTGAGATAGTCCCAATTATCAACCATCCAGATTTTGGAGACAGGTCAGCTGAGAGAATTTGTATTGAAAAAAAAATCAAGAGCCAGAATGAGAGAGATAAGCTTGACGAGGCAAAGAAAACAATTTACAAGGGTGGGTTTTACGAAGGAACCATGATTGTTGGAGAATTTGCTGGTATGAAAGTCCAAGAAGCAAAAGGTCTGATCAGGAGCAACCTTTTAGAGATGAATCAAGCAGTAATATATAGTGAACCTGAGAAGAAGGTCATGTCGAGATCTGGGGATGAGTGTGTTGTGGCTTTGACTGATCAGTGGTATCTCACTTATGGAGAATCAGAATGGAGGAAAGCTGCAGAAGAGTGTTTGGCCAGTATGAATCTCTACTCTGATGAGACACGGCATGGTTTTGAACACACTCTTAGCTGGCTTAATCAGTGGGCTTGCTCTCGCAATTTTGGGCTGGGAACTCGTATTCCTTGGGATGAGGAATTCTTAGTTGAGTCCTTGTCTGATTCCACAATTTATATGGCATATTACACCGTGGCACATTTCTTGCAGAAAGGGGACATGTATGGTAATGATCACTCTTCAGTGAAACCAGAGCAGCTGACCGATGAGATCTGGGAATTCTTGTTCTGTAATGGACCTTTTCCTGAAAATTCTTCTATATCTTCTTCTCTTCTCAAGGAGATGAAGCAGGAATTTGACTACTGGTATCCGTTCGATCTCAGAGTTTCTGGGAAGGATCTTATTCAGAATCATCTTACCTTTTGCATCTATAACCACGCTGCCATGTTCCCTAAACATTACTGGCCGCGTGGTTTCAGATGCAATGGGCATATAATGCTCAACTCTGACAAGATGTCCAAGTCTACGGGAAATTTCCGAACACTCCGGCAGGCAATTGAAGAGTTTTCAGCTGATGCCACACGCTTTGCTCTTGCAGATGCAGGTGATGGGATGGACGATGCTAACTTTGTCTTTGAAACAGCTAATGCTGCCATCTTACGTCTCACAAAAGAAATAGCATGGATGCAGGAGGTTCTTTCTGCAGAGCCATCTTTAAGAAATGGGCCACCATCCACATATGCAGACCGCGTGTTTGCTAATGAAATTAATATTGCAGTTAGGACGGCAGAGAAGAACTACAGTGAATACATGTTTCGGGAAGCTCTGAAAACTGGTTTTTATGATCTTCAGGCTGCCAGAGATGAGTACAGGCTATCTTGTGGTTCAGGAGGCATGAACCGGAATTTGCTATGGCAATTTATGGATGTTCAAACGAGACTCATTGCTCCAATCTGTCCACACTATGCTGAATATGCCTGGAGAGAGCTTTTGAAGAAGGATGGTTATGTCATAAAAGCTGGGTGGCCTGAGGCTGATTTGCCAGATCTTACCCTTAAGAAGGCCAACAAATATTTGCAAGACACGATTATCTCGATGAGGAAGCTACTTCAGAAGCAGGTTTTTGGTTCAAAGAAAGGAAATGTAAATCTGAATAGCCAAAACAAACCTACCGTGGGCCTGATATATGTGGATGAGCAGTATGGTGGGTGGAAAAAGGAATGTTTGGGGATTCTGCAAAGGAAATTTGACACTTCAACCGGCTCCTTTGCACCTGATAAAGAAATCCTCTCCGAATTGCAGAAGAGTGATATTGCACAGCAAGGCAATTTCAAACAAATACAAAAGCTCTGTATGCCTTTCTTGAAGTTCAAGAAAGACGAAGTATTGGCAGTTGGGGTTCAAGCGTTGGACTTGAGACTTCCTTTTGGAGAGATTGAAGTCCTTGAGGAGAACTCAGACTTGATCAAAAGACAGCTTGGTCTCGAGAGATTGGAGATCTTATCTATGATAGATGATGCCCTGGAGAGAGCAGGGGCTCATGCTGCAGTCGTGAGGCAGAATCCACCATCACCAGGCAATCCAACTGCAATCTTTCTCTGAAAAGAACATTTTTGCAGAACAAGTTATGAACATTTTTGTCCCAGCATCCTGTCTAATTACTTGTCCATGTATGGTTATGTTTTTTGGTTTTAGTGTTTTAGCCAATTTTCAGATTTTAAGGCCTTCCATTTGTTCAGACCAAATTTGTGATTGCTACTTCCATTTCTTCTAATTATATTATGTAACCTTTACTTCAGTGGATCTATAACACTAATTCAGTGAATGAGTTGATACAAAAGTGTATGATATTCTGATGTTTGTTAGTATTTCTGTTCCTTGGAAACCTTTTGACAATTATGATAAACAATGCAGTGTTCCTTGCCTTCCTATTATGAATAGAGTGTTTTTCTAGCTTTTTACAAATTTTTTTAATGACAAAGCGAAATTTTAAGTTGCTATCTTTTGAATATGCACAAGGTAAAAATTTTGATCTTATGCAATATCTTATAAATCACATTAGAGAGGTAATCCGCACTAAGCAAGCTCGTGTGATGAGTTGCAAACACTCACTTTTGCTAGCAAGAGATTTCGAACTTAAGACCTCGAAAGATCAGCTATACATTTCTTTTGGAAGATCATAAATTTAATTGCGCGCGATAAATTATTTATTTATCCATAAATATTAATTCTATTAGTATTTAACGAGACCAACTTTGATCAATTATTGCTTTTTCAACTTATATGTCTTAATTTATAATCATTACTTTTGATATGCTCAAATTTTCTTTTGCTTTATTCTTACTTAAAAATAGTATTTTTTAAAAAAAAATATTTGATATACCCTTCTCGAAAATGGAATACAAATTTTTCTCATTTTTATTTTGTCATTGGTTCTTCTACGTGTAAAGAAATTGTTTTATATTTATAATAATATTTTCATCATTTTTATAATGGTTTATTTGCAAAAAAAAAAAAATGTTTTTTTATTTAGTAGAAATTAGAAAATGGTGTTCGATATAATATTTGAGCTACTTTCGGTCACTTGCCTTGTATAGTGGTGGACTCGCTTTCTCTCTCTAAAAATTAAGAGAGAGAAAAAGGGCACAAGGATATAGAGGAGTCCATTAGTCTACACTTTTTCTCACCTTTGAATTCTTCTTTGTTTGCTTGCTAAGCAAAATCGAAGAAAACCCACAAAACCAGATCGGCGATCCACCGGAAAAGCAAGAAATCGGTTGTAAATGGGTCAACAGAAGGCTTTGATCTATGCGTTTGTCGGTCGTGGGAATGTTATATTGGCTGAATACACAGATTTCAGTGGTAACTTCAACTCCATAGCTTATCAGTGTCTTCAGAAGCTACCTGCTTCCAATAACAAGTTCACCTATAACTGTGATGGTCATACCTTCAACTACCTTGTTGATAATGGATTCAGTCAGTTCTCTTTCCCATAAAGCTCTTGTTTTATGTTGATGTTTTTGTTTCTGTTTCTGGGGTTGTTTCTATTGATGTAGATATAAAAGGGATCGAAGAAATTTTGAGTGATTATCCTTTCGTGTTTTTTGTTTATGAAAATAGTGGTTTTTGGTATTAACTTCATTTAATTTGTATTCTTAATCCGGAAATATGATGATGTAACGCTAGTACTGGGATTAAAATTGATCTTAAAAATAATTCTAGTACTGTGAAATATATGTTGTTGATTGTAGAGAGAGTGAAGTTCATCCCCGTATTCGTGGTTGTATTGGGGGTTCCCGGATTTTGTGTTCTAGGAGGGATTTTTTATCATTGCATCTGAAATTAGGGGAAATGAAAGGGATCAGTGGATTTGTAGATCAGTTCCCTCTGTGGATTAAGTTTTGTGTATCCATTTTACCACGAACTTCAGGATGTTCTGGGAGGGGAATGATTGTTTTAACTGTTTGTTCTTTGCTTTTAAGGGGTATTTCTCAGTTTTCTTTGGTGGTAAAGTGAATTGGTTCTTTTTCTATTATAATTGTTACAATTGTATTAGTGCTTTCTTTGCATACTTCTCTGACTGGTTGATGAAGTTGGATGAGTTTACTACTTCGGTTCATTTATATTTGTTTGATAAGCAATAAGATGTACTGATTGGTTACTGCATCACTTGGTTTCAATTTGTTAAAAAAATTGTTCAATTGAGGTTATTTGGAGGGAGTTTACTAGATTCGAGAGTTGGTTAAGATTTATGATCTTCCGGGAGTTCTGCTTCATTATACTGGTCTGAGATGCAAAAGTGAACCTGAGTAATCAAATGCACCTGATTTCATCGCTTTAGGTAATATTTTGTGCTAGGATGAAAACCATGGGTGATGGGACAGCAGGGTTCAAATCGCTACAGATACATAAAATGCCAGGGGATTCCTTTCCCTCTGTCTAAGACTTGGTGGGCACTGCGAAGAGTTCATCAGTAGTCAGTACCTATATGGTTTTGCTAACCTACTGCACGGAGGTAGTAGATTTGCAATGTATTCATTTTTTATTTTCCTTAAATACCCTTAATTGCTTATTACATTGCATAATAGAGAGACTTTTTGGTCTCTTCACAAAAATAACCCGACTGTCCAATATCATTTGGTATCTTCATTCCCTGTCACTCTCTGTCTTTTCTTCCCTGTCTTAATTCTCCTTCCAATTTCTCTTCACGCCACCCTCTCTGTAACACAGAGTTTTTATCGTCAACATCAATTAATTGATTCGGCCAAATACAATTTAGACTCCATTTATTCTCCTCAAATAACATGTTTTTAATCTTATAAGAAAACCAAACTCAACCAATCTTTTCTTTTCATGTGTTTTCCTGGCTTCAAAACTCTCTTTTCCTTGTTTCCTCCACAGATCCAGAAATCACTTGCATTAGAATAATATAATAATATAAGGAGAAAGAGGTTTCTGGCCAAAAACTAAAATTTGCACAGAAGAACAATTTTGGTGGAATGAATCTTTTAAAGATTAAGGGGAAAAAAGAGTCAGCGGGGGAGGAGGAGGGGGGTGAAGAGAAAGGAAGTGAAGAGAAGCAAAACGTTTACTACGTTCATGTAGTAGATTAAAAACCCAATCCCTTACCCACACACAGATGACACATATTTTACTGGCTTCACTTTTTCTGTGATCAACTTGGATGTTTTATGTTTGTCCACTGGAGGAAAGATGAGACTGGTGGTCAAGATCATTTAATTTACCATTTTGATATTTTTCATTTCCATGTCGTCTTGTGTCCAACTCTCTTCTACAGCTTGTCATGCCACTGGGAACTGAAGTCCCAGTTGTGTTTTCGTTAGATGCACTTTTAACTGTTTTCAGTTACTTTTAGTGCCTTGAAGGCACCAATGTGAAGTCTGTGATCATCATTAGTCCAGCTGGTTTTTTCATAATTCTTAGCAACTGGAAAGCATTTTTTGGAAAGAGACTAGATGGTATATTTAAGAGAATGTTTCACCTGCCAAAATGCAATTCCTTAGCTTCTTACTTTTCTGTGATCTGATGATTTTATATATACTCTCAAGTGAAGACCATCATACCTGAGTGTCTAACCGTGGAATTAAATAGCTATTATGAGAGGAGAATCTGAGTAATATTAGAAAATCGTTTGTTATTCTGCTCTCTTGCACTTCCAGAAATTTTCCAATGTTGATTTAGTTGATTAGTGGACTTACCTATGCTAACTTTATAATTCTCCATACAGCATACTGCGTGGTTGCTGAGGAGTCTGTTGGAAGACAAATTCCAATAGCGTTTTTGGAGCGCATTAAGGATGATTTCATGTCAAAATATGGGAGTGGGAAGGCTGCGACAGCTCCTCCTAATAGCCTGAACAAGGAATTTGGGTAATTTAATATTAAAAGTTTACTTTATTGGTATGTGAAGGCAGAGCTTTCTGTTGAGTCATCTAACTGTAGCACTCTTTTAAGTGCAGCCCTAAGTTGAAGGAGCATATGCAGTATTGTGCTGAACACCCTGAGGAAATTAGCAAACTTGCCAAGGTGAAAGCACAGGTGTCAGAAGTTAAGGGTGTTATGATGGAAAACATTGAGAAGGTAAAATGTCTCTTCATCTATCCTTTGATGGTTGATTAGTTCTTTCTTCCTTGTGTGATGTTGTTATTGAATCCCCATATAGTGGAGTAACTATGTGATTCATAATTGTTCTGAAGATTCCTTCTGCGAACTGTAGAAATACTTGAGCTAAATTTGTAAATTTCTTTGATCATTACGCTAACTTCCAAATGGAGGGAAACGAATATTGAGGATTCATATAGCCCAACCTAACTAGCTTGCATTAGTGTAGTTACTGATGTTTTACTCCACTCCATTCCACTGCACTACATTCTTAGCTCAATCCTTTTTGTATAGAACACTAATATTTTGTAGAGCCCAAGTTGATCAATTCATGCAGAATGACTTCCTGCTGAGAACTTGTAATGTGGAGTTTTTGGAATATTTACTAACAAAGAGGAAGTGATTACATTGGAACGGGATCTCAGGCAAGCTCCGTCAATAAAGAGTGAACTCAAATCTTCATCATTTCCTAGAATTGAAGATTGCATTATATAAACTCATTACATAGTTACATACAATCTTACTAATTAGTTCACTGAATAATTTTTAGGTGCATTACTTCAAGATAAACTATTAGTCTGAAGGGAGTCTTTTTTTGTCAACCCGATTATATAGTGTTATAATTATTATGTGATCACAAGGCTGGATCTAAGGCATCAATATATTTGGAGTCTTAATCGAATCATAAATTCCATTAAGAAATGATTATTGTGATTGCATCTAATGCTTTTCTCATTTCAAAACCTTTCCTTCATGTGTTATTATGCTTTTCGATCTACTGGTCGACATCATGAGAGTTGATGTGGTATGTTTCTTTGTTCGAAATTCTAGGTTCTTGATCGTGGAGAGAAGATAGAGCTTCTTGTTGATAAGACAGAGAACCTTCATCACCAGGTTATCATTTTATATTTATTTTTTTAAAACTTGCATTTAAATCCTTTTATTCAGAACAATTTAAATTAGATGGTTTCAATTTTATTTTACAGTTTGCTTTTTTTTTTTATCTTACTGTTTGGGAATGGGATTGACTCTTACTGGTGCTCAATCTTCACATGGACAACTTTCTTCATAGGATATCGTCATTACTTTTTGCATGTTAAACCTAACTTGAGGGTACTCTTAGCTAATGTTACTATGTGGTTTATACGTGAGCTACAAGTGAACAACTCAGTTCATTCTGAGTTGAGTGCCAACTTCACTTGTGTGTGTTTGGGGGGGGGGATCATAATATCTTTTGATTCTAACTTATCCATAGGCTAAGGTGGGTTGCTCTGTCAACAAGATGATGTCGCCTTTGATTTGCTTGATTGTTGCCTACCTTATTCTTCCATTAGTCTGACTTTTTCGTAACTCTATGATGTTGAGAGACAATGGTGCTCATATCTTCCTCAACTTAAACAAAAGAAGTTATATAAGTTTTTACTTCTTTCTTTATTTAAAAAAAGAGAGTATAATAAACTTACCTGTTTGCTTGCCCCCTTCTGTATGTTGTAATGAGATGTGTTCTAGTGCAGTATAGATGGACTATCATTGATGGTTGGCAACGTCTAAAGATATTACATGTATCCTTGTCAAGTTGATCAGTTTGTTATAATATTAGTTGTCAACTTATATAATATTAGTTATCAACTTATCCTCCCCCTCCCCCCCCCCAAAAAAAAAGATTTCTTATGATATTAATTAGCTTCAGTTTTCATTTAAGCAGCAACTTTGTTGTAGTTAACCATCATTATTGTATAGAGTTCTAGTGGTTGTTGTTTTTTCTTTTGCCCCAAAAAGAAGTCGGTGCCATCTGTACAAAGCACCAACCAATGCTAGTGGCTTCTTTGATTGTAACAGGCACAGGACTTCAGGAACACGGGAACCCAAATACGGAGGAAGATGTGGCTGCAAAACATGAAAATCAAGCTGATAGTGCTAGGTATCCTGATAGCTTTGATCCTCATCATTGTTCTCTCAGTTTGCAAGGGATTCAGTTGTGGAAAGTGAGGGAGGATGTGTCTATTGTGATGCTATAGTTGTATG
This sequence comes from Solanum pennellii, assembly GCF_001406875.1. Classification (NCBI taxonomy): domain Eukaryota; kingdom Viridiplantae; phylum Streptophyta; class Magnoliopsida; order Solanales; family Solanaceae; genus Solanum; species Solanum pennellii. The sequence goes on from NC_028638.1 coordinate 42,321,717, forward strand.
AAAAGCTTTGTCCTATATCAGCATTTACAATTCTGTGAGAATAGAGACGATGTATGTTCTGTATGTATTAGCCTACTTACTTTTTTCTGTTTGTTGGAGCAGAATGGATCTGATTTTCTCTTCTTTATATTCTGGTCTAAATGTAGTAGTATATGATGCCCCCGCCATTGATTGAGAGGTCATTTTGTGCTGTTAGTGATTTGTTCCTTTTTTATTAAGAAAAAGACCTCCAATGCTAGAAACTCTTATCAATGAAATTCAAATTTTCATCCAGTTGGTTTTGCTTACCATTTTATATGTTGGTAACCCTACATACCCTAAGCATTGCTGAAGAATATATTTTTGTTTAGGCCACTTTGGCTGGTTTATTCAAGTAGCAATGCTAAATAACTAAGAATTGAGGGATGAGGTGATTGTAATAAGTGGAATTAAATCCATCTTATACAGCAACAACAACAAATGAGTGATTTTATAAGTGAGATTTGAGAAAAGCAAGCTGTACACAATTGATTTTTGTCAACCTTCCTCTTTTATTTGAGTTCATTAAGATTAACAATAAAAGCGAGTTCACACAAGACAATAACTTCCATTGTTTTTTATCTATAAAGATTTTATTACGATACAAGTATATTAATGTTCACTGAAGAACATTGTCATTTTTAATTTCCCTGCAACTCCGAGGCAGGGACTTAAAAACCTTATACTTGGAGTTAGAGGGTGTCTCTTGATACATATGTATCAAACATTTTTACTTTGGTACCAAATAAACTTTTTATGTGTTTTCGAAAAATTATCTCACTTTTATTTTTTTTGAAAATAGAAGTTACTTACTTCTTTTCAATTCTTTACCAAAAGATGAAATTTTTATTCAATTTTTTTTTTAAAAAAAAATTCTACATATGTTATATATAAAACAAACAAAAAGATCAACATTTCCTTTTAATTTCTTCTCCATCAAAGTAATTAAAAGGATAAATTTTAGGAATCACGTAATTTTATATAACTTTATTAATTTCTTAAAAAGTAACACAAATTGGATACTAATATGTAGGTCAGATACATTAAAGAGTATCCAAGCCATTATTTGATAATTTGAGCTATTCGGAACCATATTTAATATATATGAGCTACATATTATGTACTTGAGCTAGTTTTAAACATATCTGAGCTACATATTAATGTGTCTGAAGACTATTTAATATATCCGAATTATATATTAAATATTAATGTATCCAAGATTTCAATTATTGTGTCCAGGTTTTTTAATTTTTAAGAAACTTATGTAATTAAAAAACTTATTAGGGATAGATTGTGATTTCATAGAGTATTAAAACTATGAAATTTATGCTAAAATTAATGGGATGCCGTGATTGGGCCGCTGACCCGTTTGCCTGCGGAAAAATTATAAAAATTAATATATTTTAAAAAATAATTACTGATTTTAGTGATACTTTTTGTTTATTATCATTTATAGCAATACTATGATAAATTTGTAATATGTATTAAAAGTGAATTATTTATGCAATATATTTGAATTATAGTTGTTTTTGAAATATATTATGTTTGTTTGATAAAAAATGGTCACATTGTATAATAAGTGTATTAAAATGTAATAAATGTCTTGTCCATCACTAAAACTTATATTATATGTGAATAATAAATTGTTCTTTATAATATGTATTAAAATTATATTATAAATAAATTAAAAACGATAAGTGAAAAAAAAAATATTATTACTATAAATAATAAATATTAGCTAAGTTTCCCAATCCTGCCCTCTGTTCATCGAGCTCTGGCAGTGCCGTCTTCGCTTAATCCCAGTTTGAAAAGGAATAGGGAAAGGAATTAGCGGGACACGAATTATAAGAGGGAAAGGATGAAGCTGATTCACTGGACCTTCTTCTTCAACTTTTAACAATTATGGCCACTTCTGATTCTCAGCGTCGCCGCGTTTTTGGTCAGCCTTTTTTTCTGTATCTCTCACTTTTATGAAATTCTGTTTCGATTATTGTAATTATACAAACTGTGTTGCTTAATTAGTTGAAAATATTGGAACTTTAACCAATTGGACACACTAGGTTGCTTTTGTGTGTATATTAGTACTGATAGTAGGATATTAACCTAATTTGAATTTATTTGTGGGCGATGTAGTTGGGAATATACCCTATGATGCTACTGAGGAGCAACTAATGCAAATCTGTGAGGAAGTTGGACCAGTTGTTTCCTTCAGGTTTAATTTATTTTCTTTGCCTCTTCCCTTAATTGACTCAGGGTTTGATTTATCTTTGTTTTATTTAGTTAAAGCAGCTGATTTTATTATCTGTAGCAGGATATAAAAGACTGTCCTTTTGCAAGTTTCCAAGTGCACTAACATTATAGTATCTGTAAGAAAGTTGTGAAGATGATAAAACAAATACTCTTTGAACCTTTTGATCATCCCAAATTCGGTGTTTTTTTGTAATGCTGATTTTCTGGTCATGCATCCCTGTAAATGTTAGTTTGCTGATTGAGGATCTGAGGTGAATGCCATTATTACCCGTGGGCAGCACAAACGGTTTGACTACTCGCATTCATACTAATCTAATATATCTTCTCGATCTACCCATCGCGTTGTCGTAGTCTTTCATTTTTAACTTAATACGGCATGAAGCATATTACCTTTCTAGTTTTACATTTATATTATTCTATATAAATAAAAATATAATAATATTTTTAAACTAATGGACAAAGTGAACTCTACAGCTAGAATACCTAATATCATTTATATCTTATTGTGTAAAAATGAATGCTTGTCCGCTTCCAAAAAATAAATAAAAATGAATGCTTGGAGTTTTTATCGCAGCTGGTCGGAAACTTTTCACCAGCAAGGATTTTTAAATTCTGTTTAGAGGGCATCTTGTGGAGGATGACCGACTAAAGGAGACTCTTTTTTTCATCTGATAGGAGCTGATTTCTTCCTCCTTCTCCTTTTCTTACTAAGATGAGTCTACCTAGCATTTCTCATCTTCCGATTCACTCTCTTTTCCTCCTCAGATTAGTGATTGATAAAGAAACTGGAAAACCAAAAGGTTATGGATTCTGCGAATACAAGGATGAAGAGACTGCATTAAGTGCTCGCCGCAACCTTAAGGGGTACGAGATAAATGGTCGGCAGCTAAGAGTTGATTTTGCTGAAAATGATAAAAATTCTGACAGAAATCGTGAACAGGTAAGACATTTAAATGTCCTTGGACAATTTTTTTATATTACTCCTTACCAAAAACTACTGTACAGTGTGTTTATTTCTATACCTGTTTCTTAATTTATTGTCCCTGGAGTGAACATCCATTTTCCTACTTATTTGAGCTGCTTGTCTCAACCAAAATATCCATATATATCAAAGTTATGGGATTATATGGTTCTCAACAACTAGCGTCTGGCTATTTCAAAACCATGACAGTGTTAGTGGAGTTGTGGAGATGCTTAAATTTCATATAAGGTGGTGTTGGCATCTCATTAGGTTCTGTGGGAGATGAAGGCAGTGTTGGCATCTCACTAGGTTCTGTGAGTGATGAACTTATTCTTTTTTTTAGATATCCAGCATTAATGTGACTGGCTTCTATCCTGGTTAATGACAAAATTGGTATCTGGTGCTTTAACCATTTTAGCTACCTGCAATTTGCTCACTTATTCTACTTTTGCCTCTACGGTGTTTCAGTGTTGTGAATGGCGCTCGCCATAGCGCCTTTGGCGAATGGCGAGGCGAGGCTGTGTCGCCATTATCCACTGAGGCGAGGCGGCCTCAAATAGGCGAGCCGAGGCGGCCTCAAATAGGCGAGCCGAGGCGACCCAATGGCGACGTAAATGGCGTCGCCATTTTGATTCTTTTTTTAAAAAAAGTTTTAACTTAATAATATTAGTTTTTTTTTCTATTTTCAAACTTTCATCAGACTTTCGTGTATTCCTCTTCTTCTCTTCCTCGAGTTGCTGCTGCTTCTTCTCTTCCTCAGTCGCTGCTCTCTTCTTCTCTTCCTCAGTCGCTGCTTTCTTCTTCGTCTCTTTCCCTCGAGTTGCTGCTCCATTCGTCTCTTTCTCTTTCACTCTTCACTGCTCCCTGCCTTCACTACTCTCTTTTTTCCTCTGTTTTCTTCACTCTCTGTTTTGTCCCGGATTACTGTAAAATGCTTTCTGCTTTCGCTGTGTTGTGACTGCTGTCCATTATTTTTTTGAAAAAAAATTAATTCTTCTATAGTAATTATTATAGTATTTCTAATATATGTAATTGCTATTGAAATTTTGAATATTATATGTGCAATTAAATGTTTTTAATTTTTGGTATTAATTGGCGCCTCGATTCAAAAAGGCGAGCGCCTCGCCGCTCGCCTCGCCGCGTGGCGAGGCAGGCCCTTGTCGCCTTTTGTCGCCTCTCGCCATCCAAAACACTGCAGTGTTTAACCTATCTGACTTGCATATGTCAATTTCTTTGTAGTCATTCGTAGATTTTTTGGATCACATCTTACTCTAACTTTTTGTTTGATGTCCTATCTTGATCTGGACATCTAAACTAGTCATTAGCGCATAAAATTTGTTGAAGTAAAGTTTTCATTATGCAAAGTTTCAGATATATAGTTTGTTCAGTTGGAAGAATCTATGATGCCCCTCAATCTTGAACTAACTGTCGTACTTTATATTTTGAATTAAAATTAGTACTTCTTTGATGAAGTAAGATAATTGCATTGACAGAGTCACCAGAAGATTCAAATTACTAAAGTATGATGCGACTACTATATTGAATCAGGGAGTCGATGATGTCCAAAACTAACTTAGATCATTTAATTCCTCATGTTTTTATGTTTGTTTTTTTTCAAAACTGGTATCTACTTCCCAATGATTTCACCAACAAAAAGGGTTTGGAATGTGTTTAGCATGTTATCGTTGGAATGGTCAGTGAATTCTCTTCAAAACATCACCCACTGGTTCTTACCACTAGACCAATGCCCTAGGCATTATCCAAGACATTATTGATCAGTGGTAATCTTCCTCCAGGGATAAGTACTCCTTTTCCATATATCCAACTTCCTCCCTATTCTTCTATTGCTCCTTGCCACACGCACAGACGCTCTATGATTTGCCTCCAAATGTAGACCCCAGTGTTGTAAAAGGCGATCGCCTCGTCGCCAATGTAGAGAGGCGAGGCGACCCTTCATCTCCTTTTAGAGTTGTGGCGAGGCGATCTTCAAAAGGCGACATCATGATGACAAAATGCGAGAGGCAAGAGGCGAGAAAGGCAAGAAAGGTGTCACCTTTTGTATTTTTAAAGAAAAGGCGAAATTTTAGGGTTTTCAACTAGACTCCTCCGGCAATTAGCCAGACTTTTCCGGCGACTCCAAAGTCTAACCGATACATATTTCTTCTTTTCTTCTTCCTCTGTTTCTTTTTCCTTCTTCTTCTTCTTCAGACTTTAGAATCACTTCTACCTTTGTTTTGACTTCTTATATGTTTTTTTTCTCATTCAAGTTCTAGACTTCTAGTATGTACTGTCTATTTTCAGTTTTTGAATTGAGATATTTGCTAATATGTTATTGCTATTGAGATTTTGATTATTTACACTTGCAATTAAGTATTTTAATTTTTTGGTATTAAATGGTGCCGCACTTTAAAAAGGTGAGCGCCTCGCCACTCACCTCGCCTTGTGGTGAGGCAGACCCTTGTCGCCTTTTATCGCCTTTCACCGTCCAAAACACTGGTAGACCCAAGTAAGCAGCAGGAAATTGTCCTGTTTTTCACCCCAAAATCATATTTAACTACTGAATTTCCCCCACCATTCATTGGATAAAGAAGGCTCTTGCTCATGTTAATGTGTAAACCTGAGGAGGCCAGCGATATACTTCCTTGACTGAAATGAGGAATTATTTGCTACAAGGTTTAAGTTATCATTTTTCTTGCTATAAACAAGGTGCAGTTTCACCAACTTCACAGTTAGCTTCATCTACATTGTTAAATCCACTTTCATTTAAATACATCAGAACTCCAACTGTTACCTAAAAGTTGTGCCCGGTCAGAAGACTGTTTCCTAAATTAGGATGCAAGTAGCACTTTTTAATATTCAAACCCCTCTTGAAGAGAAGAGCAGAAGCATAAATGTTGTGAGAGAACTTCATCTGTTACGTAGTACCATTATTTTTCTGGACGTAAATTTTTCCATCTCTAATTTTTAATAACATCTCAATTGACCATATTTTTCTTTTTGGCAGGGTCGCGGCGGACCTGGTATGACTGCGAATGTTGGTGGTATGTTTCAATTTCCCTTCTGCTTTTTCACCCTTTCTTTTTCAATTAAAAAAATTGGGGGGGGGGGGGTCATATCATCAATTGTTTTTTATTCTCTTTGAAATTAGAATCTAACGTTTTATGTGGTAATGTCTATCAGATCCTCAAAAACACATTGGGGGACCAGTTATCTCTGTGGATTCTGCACTTCAGCAGCCATTAGGCATGTCAGTAGCTATGACTGCTGCAGCCGTTATGGCAGGAACTCTTGGAGCTGCTCAGAGTGGCTGCTCATTCAATCAGTCTGGGATAGATCCTTTAACACTACATATGTCCAAATTGTCTAGGAGCCAACTGAATGATGTTATGTCTGAGTTCAAGGTCAGGATGTTGATTGCATACGACTCCAACTCATGATATTTCTAGTTCTGCTTGAATATTGCTGCAAATTTATAAAATAGCAACAAACATGGACAACATACCCAGTGTAATCCCTCAAGTATGCAAGCCTTGTGGATAATTGCTTGACATGATTATTGTAATTTTGATGACAGGCAATGTGTACACAAAACAAGGAACAAACACGCCAACTGCTGCTAGCAATTCCAAATTTGTCAAAAGCTCTTTTTCTGGTATTAACCTATGGTAGATGCTCAACATATTGCAAGTTTATGCTGTTGTTTAGCATTTTTAGTATTGCTGACTTCAAAACAATTATCCGTTCTTCATTGCAAATTGCATAGCCGCTTTTCTTTTCTGGAGTGCTGAGCATGCTTTAGTGCAACATGAAGGGGGTCATATTACTTGTTCTCAGCATCAGAATATCACTATTCTTTCATTTTACATTGCATGATATTGAAACCACACAGTTACTTGTTTGTATTTGTTTGCCAATGCAGGCACAACTAATACTGGGAATGGTAACCCAACCAATGGTTCGTTCACTGGTTCCTTTGTTTTAATACCTCTCTCTCTCGTATATATTTATATAGATAAGCTGTCAAAGTGTATCTTTTCAAAATTCATATAGCTTTCCTTTCCTATATTGTTCTTTTGAGTTTGATTCCTATTGTTTGGTATCATAATCACATTAAGGAGCACCTATTCTTGATTTTATTTGGAAATCAGCACACACATATATTGTCTTCATTTTATTAAGGGCATTCTACTGCTGCTGCTGTTTTAGTTGTTTTTTGAGGAATCAGTTTGACAAAGAGCAGCACCTGATAATCTTTGAAATTTGCAGTTGCAGACGCCAAACATTCGGCAATCTGCTGCACCTAAGCTGCAGCCATTGGTTCTAGATAGTCAGCAAAGTCAACAACTGGCAACTCAGTCTCTTCTTGGGTTACCCCCACTTCCCCCTAGTTTGCTCCCCCAGGCACAGCCTCAGACTCAACTAGCACTTTCGCAAAACCAAGTTTTGCAAAGTCAGCCTAACCCTTCTAGAAATCCTTCCGTCAATGCAAGCCAAGTCAATGTGTCAATTAATCCGCCAGTTCAGGTGGGAACTTCTGTTGCTGTAAAGCAGCAAATGCAGCCTTTTTTCTTACAACAAGCTGGGCCAGTTGCTTCCATGAATTTTACATATAATAGTCAGCTGGGGACAGAAAAGACAAGATATCCTCCTCCTCCTTCATCAATGCATACCCCGTCATTGGAACAAGGTTCTCAGGTGTATATCTTTATTTACTGTTAGTCTACAACTGCAAATGAACGAACGCAGCTGGCAAAATATAAAATCTACGGGAACAATAATTTGAAAATAAGTTAATAAGGACAATATAACTTACTTTGGATGATTGTCATGCTTGAATGGTTAAGTAATTTTCCAAAGAACAAATTTTCCGTAGAAAGGAAGCGAGCTTAAATATTGGATTCACTTAATAGATTTAGGATGAAACGAGAAGATGAATAGAATCTTATGCAAAAGGTTGCTTTATAACTTGCTCTGCTCCTTGCCCCTTTCCTACTCATGGAAATTTTACTTGATATGTATCCCGAACGCAATAAAATAGGAAGTCCATAGGATAGTAGCTATATGGAACTGTATGTATCTTTCTGCAAGAGACTTACCTTTAGTGATGTGATAGTTTGTTTCTTCCAAAGGGACATCAATGTGAACTTGTATAATTTTGTTTTTTTATCAACAGGGAAATCCTTCAGTAGTTTCTGGTGTCTTGGATAATACGAATAAAGACTCTCGACGACCCCAGGCTCCCAATAATTCATCTTTGATTGCCATACCAGCTTACCCTTCAGGTTTGCCTGAGGTGAAGAGAGGGGCAGCATATAATCTAGATCCTCTGAGTCGTCCATCGAAAACGACAAGGCTAAATGATGGAATAAGTTATGCCTTACCTGATGCAAGTGTATCTACGCCCCAGTCAGGATGTTCGACTCAAGTTTTAGCTGCAGCAGAAATGTCAAACCCTGATAAACAAGCTACTCAGGTAATTTTAGAGTGTTGAGGTTTCTTTGTAATCCATTGAAGGAACTTAAGATTAGATCAATTGCAAATGATAAGTGAATTAAGATGTTTCTACTTCCATTTGTTTTATTGCTTGATATATTGATTTGAAAGTATACATAACTAATACATCCGATGCATACAATCTTCGATGTGAATATGTTAAATGCTCCTTGTTGTGTTGATTTGATACTTTATTTAGAATCACATGGGATGTAACTGTAATATGGTAGATTAGTTATATTAAGAAATATTCTTCTTTTTTAACAGGTACAGCTTCCCTCGGACGTTGAATCTGCCTTGCTGCAACAAGTTCTGGGTCTCACTCCTGAACAGTTAAGTGCACTGCCACCAGATCAACAGCAGCAGGTCATTCAGCTCCAACAGATGCTCCGGCAGCGAACATAGCCAAACTTTAATACGTGACGAAGGACCTCAGGTACTTGCCCCACCGAAATATTTCTGCAGAAGGGCATGTTGTTTTTTGGATCATTTACCATATTGTAAAGTGATGTATTTCCAAAGGATTGTAAAAATGCGCACTTGGGTGTATTACATTCATGTAATGACTATAAGCAGGCTGTTTTTACAAGCTAAGTTGTACTCTAGCATTAAATATTTATTCCTATTATTATTCTGAAGCACCCTATAAGAGTGTGGTACTTGATGTCACCCTCGTTAATAGGGATGGCAATTGGGGCAGGATGAGTCTTGTCAAAGCATTTTCAAAAATTAAACGGGAAGCACTCGAAGCAGGATAGGGCGGGTCGAACCTTTCTTATATAGGGATTTCAATTGGGGCAGAATGGGGCGGGTCAAACCTTTTATTTTCAAAAAAAAATCAAACAGGACAGGCAGGTGATAGGGTGGGTGAAAGCTTTTCGAAATAGTTTAAGGGGAAATTGTATAATGTAATGGACTATTAATTCAAAATTAAATGTTATAATCATAATTTCATTTAATTCTAATATACAGCAAATACTTTATCATTCTTCTCTCTCCATAGAAATTTCGCTCGCCTCTCTCAATTTATACAAACATAAATGTATAAATTGTGTTTGTGTTTGTATAAATAAAAAAAACTATATATACAAATACAAATATACATCGCTTTGTCCTATACACTTACAATTATACAACACAAATCTTTCCTTACCAGTTCTCTTTTGTCTTTATCTCTTTCTTGCTTCATACAATGTATAATTTGTGTTTTTATAAAGCGGGAGAAAGATTTGATATACAAATACAACCATTTTAACTCGATTCAACTGTATACGAATTCAAATTTTATGCAGATACACAAACACAAAGAACATATACATATACAAACTCAATTTTCATAACCAAATACACGCAATTTATACAAATCGTTGTGATTTATACAAATTAGATGCCTACGATTTTATACAAATCATAGATGTTTGTGATTTTTATACAGATCTGATGCTCCATCGCAAACTAAGTTTGCTATAAAGCGCAAATAGCAAATTGTAGCTATAGAATGCTAACATGATTTTTATGTTTGTTAAACCTAAAATTTATCCTATTTAAATTGGAACTAAATAAAACACGGCTAAACAAAGCTAAATAGATTAGGGCAAGGCTATATTTAAACAAGAAAGATAAACAGCACAGAAGAAAGCAAAACTTTACCAGGGAGAAACTTGAGAAGATTGAAGATTGCCCTACCGGTAAGAAAGAGGGGAAAAAGGTGTTGTCGTCTAACTCGACTAGATTCTGGAGACTTTGGAAATTAAGACCAGCTCAAAGAATTACTTTCGCTATTTAGCCCTTTGTTCTGCCAACAAAGAAGTTATCCTTGACGATTTTTCATTCCTTCCCTGTCGAGTCACTTCTCTTTGACATTAATGTTTCCGCCTCCTCTTCCTATAACATAGTTAGGCGCCCTCCTTTTCAATCACAAAGGGGGGAAAAACAATTAAAGCTCTAAGTCGCAGACTACTCAAGTAAGTGTGCGACTCTGTATGAAGACCTTCTTCTCTTCTGGCCACCCTCCGTTCACACGGTTCTCAAAGTAGAGGAGGAAGGGTGGACAACATGTAACCCATCCTACACCGCCTCATTGCCATCACTATCCTTAACCCTAATATGGACATTTGAGTCGCGTAACTGGTGAAAGCCAAAGCCAGGTTCTAAGTGCTCATTTCGTAACTAGTTAGAGTTATGCAACTATTAGCAATGCATTGATTAATTATGAAGGAATTTATTTTATGCAAAATTTAGTTATTCCACTTTATATTCTACGTAGAAGAAATATAAATTCTCATAATGGATACAGGTAGCGAATTTCGAAGTTGCAAATTGAAAGTAAATTTGCGCTAATCCACAATCATGAACTGTACTCTGCACAAAGAAAAATACATTTGTATTCACTTCCATTCAGAATACGCAATAATTGTGCTACCGCAAAAGGCAATATAACATACATTCACAATCTAAAATCATGAACTCGGCACTCCACTAACAAAGATGCATTTGCATTCACTTTCATTCAGAACAAGCAACGACTGAGCTACCGCAGAGACCAATATGAACAAACACTGACAATGCACAATCATGAACTCAACTCTAGTCTAAAAAAAAGGTGCATTTGTATACACTTTCACTCAAAACAAGTAATGACTAAGCTACAGCAAAAGTTTGAACAAACATTAACTTCCTATTGTATTAATTTTATATATAAATAACTTACCTTAAATAACAATATTTATCCATAATTTAATGTCTTAATGTCAGCCTAATTCACCTTCAAAACAACCCCTAATTGGATAAAACCAGCTCATAATTAAGTAAAACATAACTAATCTCACTCCATTCAGATAAAAGTAAATGAACATCTTTAAACTGAAAATCTGAAATGAGTCTCTGTTTGTTACATTAACTAGTGAAATTCATGGCCACTTTTACATCTAATATTATAAATATAGATATGTTGCACTCTCCATTTTAGTCCGGAGTGAAGATGGTCTTCAAATAGGGAGAGAAAATTTTGTTTTATCGAACAACACGTCAAGGGTTCAATTCCTGCTAACTTCAAAAACCAAAAAAAAAATACAATCAAAGTATAGTTAGCAACTCCACTTCTTTCTTCATACTCACTCTATCATCATCATCTCATTTTGTTCCTCTCTGTTACCGAGCCAAGTTTCTTTCGGAAATAGTTTTTCTATAATATAATCTGCGTACAATCTACTCCTCCCGAGATCACTATTGTTGTTGTATTACCTCATCAAGCTGCTCTTCTTGTTTTGATGAGTTTTCATCATCAAAATTCCAATTCTCACATAATACTCTCTTCCCTATTCCACCACTTCTACACACACCTGACGCCCCACCACCACCAATCTTAAACCTCACTTTCCCTCTCTTCAATGGCAATTCAAGTCCTTTCCTTTCCTTTTCCACACTATCAGCAGTTTTTTTCTCCTCCTCTATTTTCTCCCTCTTTGGTTCCTCAGTTTTAGCACCACAATATCCCCAAAGTTCCCTTTTTCTCTTCTCAACAATTTCCTTTTCGTGATTCACAATCACCGGCATTACTGGTAGCCATTTCGGGATATGCTTCTTATCTCCTCCAAGGTACTCAATCTTACTACTACCTACATTTCTCGAACCTTTTCTGCTTCCTAATGAAAATATTTTCCTAGGCAACGGTTTTGCGAATGGAATTTCCTTGGAATCCTCCGTAAATGTATCGAGTTTCTTCACCGCGCCGGAGTTGAGAAAACAATCGGTAGCTCTCCATGCTCCGGGGAATCCACTCACCGAGCTCAGCTCATCCACGGCGGCGATTGTGTCGACGAGATTTGCCTGGGTACGGCATGCTGAGTTGGCTGAATCCGCGGCGGACTTAGCGATTGTTCTCAAGTACCTGATGGCGATGTCTGTTAGGATTCCGAGAACGGGAGCTTCTGCCGCTGTGAATCCAATTGAACTGCAGATCTGCGCAACTGCTGTTCTGGTTATGGTGAAGGCGTAATCGGACTCCGATAACGGCGTAGACGGAGGAGGAGGAATCACCATTGCCGTCGCCATCCCCTTCGCCTTCGCCGCCAGAGGACGGTTGCGATTTGATTTTGAACTCATGTGGGCGGCTCTGCTTCTCGAGTCCTGAAACAAAAACCCTAGATGTTCATTGCTAAGAAAGCTTTAAGAGGCAGAGTGGGGGCTCGAACTCCTGCCGTTTATCATCGAAAGTAATAAACTGCGAACCAGTAAGCTGGGAAATCTAACAGGACATTATTATTATTTTTTACATTATTTAATTAAAAAACAGGAGAGAGATGTTTACCTTATACGAACTTGAGGTCGATAAATCTGCAAATCTAGAAATTTACTCCAGTCAATTACACTTCCGCTAATTCTTTCTGTTTAAGAACTACAAAAGAAATTGTTTAAATAGAACAAATGTTTAAGAAAAACAAGCGAGACACACACATCTAGATGTTTCTCGGCGAGTGGAGACGACCGCTCAATAAAGAGGATTTTATAGTGAAAAATACAATGTAATGAAAAAAAAAAGTGGACTATGTATGTGCTAACTTCCTAGGGTTTACATAATTAATACTGGATTAATCGTATTCTGGGCCGGTGCTACGAACTTATAAGAAATGACCCATTTCTACTAAAGGGTTAGAAAAGAGTAGAGGTATGACTAACATAATATTTACGATTGAATGCCAAAAAATATAGGCAATGGGCAATTTGCCGAAGAAATTACTCGAATAAGAAATCAAATTAAGAAAGACACCGATCAATTGACGTATTAAGCATAAACAACTTATTATTATTAATTTTGATATATGAGGGTTTCATTCAATTACGGGGATCGTAAATCAAGGGGAAACTGAAATATATGTTTGAAGGTGAATTGTGCATAGGATTGAAGTTTTTCATCTCCTGAAGTAAAAATGTGATTTTTTTAAGAGTCTAGTTTAGCAACGAACTCAAATTTACAAAATATCACGATCTTACTCGTCATCAAAGATACTCACACTAAACCCCTATGATGGGACACCCATTATTAATATTGTGCAAAATGTTTAACAACAGAAGGATATAGTTTTCAAGAATTTCAAATGAGTTTCGTCAATAAAAGTCATTGTCACCGAACAGGATAACCCTCTTAAAAATATAAAGTTGTGTACCAAAATATCTATCTAGACCATCAATAGGGATGCAACCTCGAAACAAAACAATCCAAGTCTGGAAAATGGACGAGAGAGAAGAGATATTCATAGCATACCAAAAGAGGCAACTCACCCTTGAATTTAGGGAATGCTAATGTCACAATTAGATCGCAAAGCGGTCACCAGAATATACTTTATACTCAATAACAAAATAGCAAGTACAATATTAATACACAAAATTCACAGTGTACTAATAGAATCATCTCTCAGCTCCAATTATACAAAATATGAATAAATAATCACAAAATAAAATAGATAACAAATGCAACAACATGATAAATAACAATCAACAAATCAATCTGGTTCACTCACAAAACCCACGCACACAAACAATCAATGTGTAGGGGGTGGTACCTTAACCAATCACTCGTATGTAAAGAAAGGGCAATCTGCTAGAGGCACCTCCAACTATATATGTTAGTATGTACCTTGCATGGTATCCGAGTTGATCAAGGGATATCATGTATCATGCGTGATATTCGAGTCAACCAACAGTTACACATTCATAACCAGAATAATACAAATCACACTTGTACAAAGTAATCACATTCATTGCATGTGATTAAAGACAATATTGTATATCAGTTTATATTTCTTTCACTTTTCCAAGTCTTATGATATATAGGTGGAACTAATGCACCAATTAATAAGCACCAATAACATAAATGAAAATCAAACCGCCATCACCTTCTCTGAATCGAATCTGAAATGCTCTATAGATCTTAAGCCTTTCGAGTTAGGTATATAAGTCATATTTTTGGGAGAAACAACAATAAAAGAACAGCTTTCGATTTTGGACTTGCAATTATTTTTCAAATATATATATAAGAATCATTTTTTTAGAAGAAAGATTATACGTATGTTCAATCTCTAATGACCCCTTGTTATAATATCAAACTTGTTCTTGCTCTATAATTAATGAGCATAACTCATAATTAGACCAAAATGGCCTAAATATTTCTGGGTTATGCTACTCAGAACAATTTTATAATTATTCAATCCAAATCAAGATTTTTTCTTTATACCAACTCAAACCCTCATTTAAAGTGATCATCATAGATTTTAAGTCCTAAAAATCAAATTTCTAACCTAAGGAAGAAATTTACTTAACTTTACCAATTATTTCGATGGAAAACAAATGAAAATATTGCCTTTGCACTTCCCTAATTCTTGGTTGATTATGAGCTTTAAGAAGTATTTTGCATTTTTTAACGAATCATCCCATCACAGCGGTCCAATTTCGCTATAGTAGCAGCATTGTAGCGGATCTACCTCTATCACAAAAATTAATTTAGGTCGCTTGTGATATGTCTCTCATTATAACGACTTGTAATTTCTAATCTGTACATATTAGGGTGGTAATTAGGTGGATTGAGTCAAAATTTAAGCGAAGCATAACGGGTTAAGATAAGGTGAAGACCCAATCCAATCCAATCTAAAATTGAATGGGTCAACACGGGTCAAACAATCAATTATATAGGAGGGTAAGACTCGCTCCAATTCAATTTTTACTAAACTTAATTGTTTTATTGTTTCTTTTGGACTATTTTCATATCTAATAAAATTATTCTTTTTCTTTATTATGAATATATTTAACATATCAAATTGAGAAAAAAAAAGTTTTTACAAATATTTTGATAATATATTAACCCAATTTTTGATTGATTGAGCTAATGAATAGAAGGGTTAATAACCTACCCAAACTTAAATGGATTAGACAAGTTTAGTTGGTTGGGTTTGAATTATCACCCTACATCTGCACCAGTGTATATAACTATATACTTAAGATCAGGGGAGGACCCACAGAGGGTCAAGAGGTTCATATGAATTCACTTTGTTGAAAAATAACACAGTATATATATGTATATTTGATCAATTTTTAAAAATTTTATATGTATATATTAACTTTTAAGCCCACTAACATAAGTGTTACCTTTGGCCCAGTGGTGAACAGGGCTTAATTTTCCCAATTTTTTAAAAATGTTTTTGTTGCAAAAGTTTGATGACTTTATTTAGTTATGATATTTAGTGTTGGTGTACTATACCACAAATATAATAAATTACAGATATCTCGCTCTCTTTATGAAGATTCAAGCCTATCAGGTGCGGCTCAAACATATTAGTGGCCTAAAACGAAAATCAAACGGGGCCTTAAACTTGTATTGTTAATAACTTTTATGTTATTGATTCTTCTGGTTTTCAATTAATAATATAACCATTTTTATTTTAAATTATATTTTCATGAGATATAGTATTTCAAATATGTCAAATTTCTTTGAATATTTCCTTGATTTTTTCATGAAAAGTTAACTTTTTCTACAAATAGTATTCAATATTTGTTAAAAAAATAATAACTTATTATTATTAAAAATGGCCCCTTAAATTTGGAGGCCTGAGGCGGATGTTTTTTTTTAACACTCTCGAGCCACCCCTAAAGCCTATTGTGGTATAATCTACACCGATCCACCCGTATCACTCTTGACTAATTGTCCCTTCCGAATACAACAGCCCAACAACATCGTACAACTCAAACAATTTCAAATTAGTTGAAGAGCCCAAAGCTCCACAAAAAGAACATCTTCCTTCAACCTGACATTCTCTTTTGTATAGTAAATATAATTGAAGACTTTGAATATTTTCTTTGTCTCAACTCTCTCACTACACTTACCTCACTATAAACTACAATATTGTCCAGATTTCTCATCTTCTTTTGACCTACACTTCATAAAGGAAGAAACACCATTGATTATAGGAGAATAATACTTCTTTGTATTGAATAAGAATAATGTGGATAACAATGTAGGTAAATGAATGGAGGAATTATGTCTTGGAGGTTAAATGAGTTACAATACATAATAAGGTGAAATTAGTTGTAGATCGTGACTATAGTGGTTACAAAAGTTACAACAAAATAATGACCATATTCTTATTAACTTATACCCACTAACACATACATTTAATATTGTAATTTTAATATTAAAATACATAAACACCAACGTTTATCAATAAAAGGAAATAAAGGGAATTCTTTGATTTGCATGATTCATTCATTTTAATTGTTGGGTTTATCTATTTGTGGAGTCCTTTCATGTTAAATTAATTAATTAATACAAAATGTTATAACTATAAAATATTAGAGAGTAGTATTAGCTTACATAGTGTTTTGTGCAATTTTGCTCACCCATTCTTGCTCACATTTTCTGTTTGCTGGCACGTCTTTATGTGCCTATTATTTAGCTTATTATCAATAAAATAAAATGTCATTTGTTTATAATTTTAAATTTTAAAATATCTTTCCTATTACTTTAGTTGAAAATGTTATTTTTTTTCTAATAAATACATAGTTCTTATCTTTTTTTAAATAAATTCTTTTCCTAGTAAAAATATTCTGATCCATCACTGATTTTCTTTTATGTATAAGATCATAATTCTTCATCATTAAATTAAATTAGATAAAGATAAAATTATTTTTTTAATATATTTTTTTTAATTGAAGAAAAACAAGAACTCGTTAATATAAATCTTAGATATCACAACTATAATGCCATAGAATACGAAAGATTATTACATTGCTTCAAATTGAGTTATTATTAACTTTGAAATCAAAGAAATATATAATAATTGTTTATCCTACTTTAATTGCGAAAAGATTGAGAAATAAAATTTTTATTTACTAGGAGTTTTTTTTTCAATTGTTATTTTATTATAAATATAATGTGTTCAAAAAATAAAAGAAATAATAAGTTTATAGGAAAAGGGGATTTTTGACCAAAATATATTATCGATAGGGGATTTTTGGATTGAAACATTAATGATAGATATTTTTAAACCGAACTACTAAAGAATAATTTATTTTTTTTAATCCTTTTTCGTTACAATCAA
The DNA here is from genome assembly GCF_001406875.1 of Solanum pennellii. Classification (NCBI taxonomy): domain Eukaryota; kingdom Viridiplantae; phylum Streptophyta; class Magnoliopsida; order Solanales; family Solanaceae; genus Solanum; species Solanum pennellii. The sequence goes on from NC_028638.1 coordinate 42,339,528, forward strand.
AAGTTGCATCATCACATATATAAAGGACCAAAATAGGAATATTTAATTAGTAAATATTTGTTCAACATTTATATACACAAGCACAAATGCTAGGTCCATTAAATTGAGGTGCACAAGTTGCTCTATTTCCACCTCCAAATAAATGTCTACATGTAGGCAAGCAATCTTGTTCTGGATCATCATTTTTGCAAATTACCTCATGCACCTCTTTGTAACAAATTTTCCCTTCCACTCTCCCAACATTTTCATCAACTGCAAAAAAAAAAAAAAACGTTAATCGAGCCGTCAGAGTTATGTTGTTGTCTAGTAGTCAATGAATCAGTCCGATAAAATCAGATTCAAATCCTAACAATATATTTAAATTACCAAGGATGAGGGAAACATAAAAAAGAATACAACACAAGGAAGCTAAAGACTTTGCCATATATTTTTTTGGTTATAATTATTGGATTTGCTAATGTTACGTTTTAATAGCAAATGCTATATGACTGGTATTTACTGTTTAAGGGGAAAAAATTGGTTGTAGTTAGATCTCGTCAATAAATATCAAAATTAAGGTATGTGTTAATAATGTTATTAGAGATAAATCTTATGTTTAGACAATGCTCAATGGTCCACTCCAGGTTTGACCTTTTCTTAATCCCTTTATTAGAATTTTGTGTTCTGCAATTCAATGCCATTTACTAACTAATTATCAGTAAATATTACTTGTCTTTTGTTGCGCGATTCATGCAAGATAAATTACATTTTACAAATATAAACTAAATTGGTTACTATGTGCCCTTTGAATTTCATCGATTTAAGTTGATAATGAGGAAATTACGTCAAGTATCCCCAAAAGTATTTAATTTTAAATTTATGTCCTGAATAAAATCTCTAGTAATTAGCTTTAACTCAAGATATCCCCCGTAAGTTCACTCTCTTAAGATATATTGATTATTAGCTTTGTGGACAAAATTTAAAACTTATGTTTGATGGATAATATACCTAAGTTCTAACTTTCACCAACAAAGGAAAAATTTCTAGCCAATTGGATATTTCATTGTCTTACACTTTAAAAAGCGCAACATGACAAATAAAAGTAAACAGAAGAAGTAATAAATATGCTAAGTGGGGTCAAGAAATCAATACCATCCTTTGCGAAGATCATTTTTGTTGGACTTTTTTTTCACACGAGACAAAATGACAACGACCCATCTATTTTAGAGCCATTTCTAAACTTGATCCATTGACGATTACTTGAATTTCAGCCCAATGAAAGAATAACTTAACGATCAACAATAATACCTAGGGGACATTGTGCAGAATATCAAATATTTAAACCATATTAAATACAATAGCTACTGTTTAGGGAAATTCTAATTTGTGGCTATAGTTTCGCACAATATTGCTAGTTGCTTGATTTGTATGAATCCAAAATTAATAAATCATGTTTCTAATTTGTATAAATTTATAATTTGTATATGTTTAGCCAAGTTATATTACACCGTATAGAAAAGACTCATAATAAATTACTCTGATTGTATATTGGCAAGCGAAATACACCGAAGGAGCTCTGGCAAATCCTAAATATATAAGTACAAAATCCGTATATACTTACCCTATTTGTATATTCACAAACGAAATATACAAACAGTCATCAGAAAAAAAAATCGTGACCTCCTTTGCAAATGAAATTATAGCTATGAAGCACATTTTTATCGAAACTATAGTTATAGAGGATTATTATAACTATTATATTTGTTATTTCTGAAATTTACTCCGGTACTTATTGAGTTCTATTTGATGTTCTACTTTGGGCTTGTTGCTTAGTAGGAAAAAGTCCACCAACTTTATTTGTCATTTCTGACATCTTACAGTCTGGCCCATTGGACTTGTGTACTATTTAACTCTGGCCCATTCGACTTGTTTCTTGTACCTTGAATCTGGCCCATTGGACCCTAAATTCTCATATAGCCCTATAGCTGCTTTGGAACCGATTATAATTTGAAAAATAGCCACTATTATAAAATTACACAAATAACCGTAATTATGACCAAGAATTATAAAAAGGAAATTTCAAATTATATTTTTAGTCTTATATAATATATTTATGTATTGAAGTTGTGACCAAAATTTTTGTATTTTTCTTATAAACATGGAGGGCTAATAATGAAACTATTCAATTAAGTAATATCCATTGTTTATGGATTAAATTAATTTTCCTTAATAAAATATTTATTATTTTGATCAAGGAGAAATTACCAAACATCTAGTATCCCATCAACCAAATAACTATTTTTTAAAGATAAAGATCAACTAGAGATTTTACCTATCACTTAATTCTATGCATATTACTTAACAATATGCATTTAATTATTTATTTATCCTGCCCTCTTTTAAATTTTATTATAATTCTGACATGACATTACCAAAATAAACAATGGCCTTTCCTCTGGAAAACACATGTGAATGGGTTAGGACATGACATTTGATGTTTGTTTTTTTGTTGTTTTGTGAATATTTTGTCTTTAAAATAAAACAATTAATACGTCCTAGATTTGTTCATCAATTAATTTAGACACTGAAAAGTCCTCAAAATAATGGCATTTGTTTTTATTAGTTAGAAGTGGACAAGATGAATTAATTGTGTGTACTCAATCCTGTTTATTTTGTTGAATTAACAAGTTTTTGACATGACATCCACCTAGTTTATTAGTTGTACTTGAAAGTATTAGTTAAGAGATTTAATCATAGTGGTTCATGTCATGTGCTTCTCAACAATATAACTTATACTAATATAGTCATTTGTTTCCAAAGAAAATAAAATAAACTTCTAGATATGACTTGTCAAAATGGATTCATATTCATTTATCATATTTCTTTGTCATTATGTGCACCAATAATGGTCATTTTAAATTATATCTAGATTTTTCATTATTTTCCACTATTCAAATAAGGCCTCAATTAGAAGAAGTGTTTACGAAAGATTTTCTTTATATTCAAAATTGGAATAAGAAACTTTTAAATAATGGAGGTATAGTTTCATTCACTAAATTACGGTGGTTAAAAAACAATTTTGGGTCCCTTCTTCTTCCTCTTCTTTTTTCCTAGTAAAAAAGGCCGCTGGCGGCGCAGAACGAACTAATCCGCGACCAGCAAGTTTTCCCAGGGACAGGAACTACGGCTTGACCTTCGGGGAAGAAGTCCGTGGGACCCCTCCTTCGAGGGCGCCTAGATAGTGAAAGGTTATCCCTTTGCAAGGCTGGAAGCTAAGCAAAGTCACGAAGCTGGCTGACTACGCTCGAGCAGAGCCCAGACCCGGAGATGGTGGCTGAACTCGCCGCAGAGTTCATGCCTTCATTAAAAAGTTAAAGATTATATTACTAATTGAGGATTAAGAAATATTGGAGAATCCTTAGAGATTAATATTTCTCTTCTACTTCTACCTCTATTCCTTTTTAGTGTCCAATTTTGACTTTTTATTTTTAACAAATGAATTTATTTAGAGATTTAACATTTTTAAAAAAGTGTAAAATCTTTTTAATGAGTAAATTGATTTTAGAATTTTATCTATTAATACGATAAAATGATAAATATTATATATATATATATATATATATATATATATTTAATAGGTATATTAATTTAAAAATAAACAAGTAAATTGAGACGGGAGATTACCATCCAAGTTGATCATGCACCAAGTTTTTAAAATTCGTCTTGATATTTTAATGACATCTCTTCCACTATTTTTTATTTTAATTTTTCTTCATATAGCAATGAGAGATATTTTATTTTCTAGAATTGATCAAATTTTCATCTTTTATTACAATAAAATGCAAAAATTTAAAATATTATTTATTGAGAAACACATTTTTCTGTATTTAAATATCAATAATGACATTTTTGGACTAGAGCAAAACAATTAGCAGTCAGAAAAGGAAAGAACTTCAATTCAATTCAATTCAACTTGAATTAATACAATTTCAATTTTTCAATTAATTATCAGTATTATTTGATAACATTCTACATATGATTTTTCAATGAATATGACAGAAAAACCTACCACATCATATTCATTCAATTAAGGTTACCTAACAAGTTGTTGTTTTCAATTTTACTAAATTTAACTCAAGAGTTTTGCTTTAAAATATTTACAACAATACTAGTTTTGTATTTACATATGTGATATATCAACATCAAGTACAACATCAATTCTTGAATTGGCCCACCAATGATATTTATTGAATCACAAGAATCAAAAGGCTGTAATTAATATTCCTAATTAAGTATGATATATAACAAAAAGTATTTTGTCTACATCTTAATCTAGCAGCCCCTAATAGATAAAACTTTTTTTTATTTTATTTCAATTATTATATAAGTGAAAGAGAGGTCTTTTCACTAATCCATCTTGTTCCCCTGTCAATTTCCAACTCATTCAAAACTCTCATTATATATTATGGGTCGTTTAGTTGGAAACTAAATTATTCAAAATTAAGAGGTTGTTTGGAATTGTTTAAAAGTTTAGTCAAATCTATTTTTAAGTCAGTTTTTTAATTTTAAATATGCTTGACAAGTATAAAGAATAACTTAAAATAAGTAAAAATAAATTAAAATAAGTTTTTATTTTTTATTCAATGACTATTTATTTTATCTGTAACATCAAACACGACCCCTAAATTTACCGATTAATAAATTTTGATTTAGTAGTACTATTTGGGAGCATAACTTTTCTTATTGTTATTGGTACACATGAACGGTGAATATTATAGTCAGATGAAGAATTAATTTCTTATCATTAGATTCACACCAACAAAAATCAAACACTTCATATACAATCATATACAATAAAATGATGTGATATTTCTGTTTTTTTCAATATTAAGTGATTAAAGTTCCTTCAATTTTCCATCTTATCCTATCATCAGTGTTGATAATTGATATTGTAAAAATCTTTTTTTTAACGTGTTAGCTCATGATATAAATGAGTAAAACATATATTCTATATAAGTTTATTGAATCTGCAAAGAGGATAGGATTTTGAGAATTGATTTTATAGTCGATTACAATTTCTTTATTAATCTTATATATTTTCACAAAAGATTTCATCTTCGCACATAAAAATTTACAGATATCATTATTTTCTATTTACTTAGTAAATAACCAAGAAATCTTACCTCCTCTAATATTTATAATGTGTTGATTTAGATTGAATTTAACTGAATAATGATGAATTGAGCTATGACACAATGATTCATCTATAACCTCATCGTGAGAAAAATATATGAAATTGAATTTGATTTTACTTCTCCGTTTTATATTATTTATCACTTTACCCTTCACCATTCACATGCCTCTTATAAATCATAAATAATTTTTTAAAATTAATTTATCATTAAACTCTTTTCAATACTTAATACACTATGTGCCTTATTCATCAATACAAAAAATAAATTAACAATGCAAAAAGTTATTAGAACATTACAATTATTATACATTCTAAACAACAATTAATAGCTCTCTATATATATATTCTATTTTAGATTTATTAACTTGGGATAGATACTTTTTGTTAACACGAACAAGTAATATAGGAATATTTATTTCTTTAATTTTTTTTCTTTTGTTCGCCTTGAAAGTTGGAAGCACGTAAATTGATTGAGGTTAAAGTCAATATTCACTTTCATTATGGGCATAAGAATAAATTATAACATATGGTTTCACATTTGGAAAAGTATACAAAGGATATGTTAATAATTTATGTAACCTGGGATATATCTAGAATATTATTGTGGTTTAAAGTCAATTTTAACTTTAATTGTGGGCCAAAATTAAGTAAATAATCAATGTACCATATGATTTTAGTCACTTACACATTATATTTGTGGATAGAAACGTCACACTTTCACTTTGCCAAATTTTTTGTGGTTTACTAAATTTGATCAACTATATTGACTTGTATGTCAAATTTGACATTTAAATGGTCCTATTATTTAATGCTCATGAATTTGTTGTTTGATGGCATATATAAATATATTGTTGTTTTTCACGAGCATAACATCTAGATGACTCCAAAATCACAGTATACTTAATATTTGAATTTTCCTTTTTTAAAAGAGGATTTGTTTTTCTTATAAATTTTAATTTATTATTTAATTTTATCTTTAACGAAAGATTGAATTTTGAAAATTGATTTAAAGACTATTTCAAATGAGTGACATTTTCAAATAAGGTATTTCCTCGGTTCTATATTTTTTGTTCACTAATTACTTCTTTATAATTCCACAGGAAATTAAAAATACGAAGGTTATTTTTACTAATTTACCCTTTTAACTTTTTTAATACACCCTCTTTTTATGTGTCTTATCCATCAATTTCAAGATTAATAATGGAGAAAGTTATTGCCATTTTATAATAATATATATATATTCAAACATCATTGATTCTAAGGGCAAAATAGATTGTTAATTTTGATTTTGTAAATTAACAAATAAATTAAGTTAAAATATTTTTAATAATAGAGAAATATTGTGGGGCTGAGTCAAATTAAGCCAAACTGATATATGAACATACTAAGTTAAGATCACTAGCAATTAATAAAAATCCAAGAAATGAGAAAAGGTACCCAAATAAACTTCTAACACGGCACTAACACTTAAAAAATGCACTAATTAATTATTATTTTTTCCCCATATTATGTATGAAAAGAATCAAATATTTGATTTGGTAACAAAAATTTCATTTTTAAATGTACAAAACAATTTAATTTTTTTAAAATGAAAAAAGAAAAAAGAGAAAAACAATTCCAATATTGTTAACAAACGATAAAATTGCTTAGTCATGTGATATTCGCATTCATCAGCAATGACATGCCACCATCTTCCCCTTTTAAATTGTTTTTCCAAAAATAATATTATTTAAAAAAAAATTGTTTATAATTAATTGCTATTTATAATGTTTATATAACACATACGTCATTTTCAGCTACATTGGGTGATGTTAGCTCTTCTTACTTGAAAACAAACATATGTTAGGTACACATTTTGTATCAATGTTATGTCATGTCTCTCCACATAAGTGGTTGTCCTTTTTTGTTAGGTACAAATTTATTGCATATCTTTTGTACGTAATCTTGACAGTGAAATAACTATCTTCGTTATTTTTACTTGTTTATAATTACAATAATAACTTACCGTATTATATACTATCAATATAAGTTGTGCACTTGTATTAAACTTAAATGAGAACATAATTTTTTTAAAAATACTCGCAAGTAAGTAATTTTTTACTTCACTATTAACAATGGGGCCCGTGTTATAGTTAACACTTCTTCTGTGTCTTTTTACATGTCCACTTTTGAATCATTTACTAAGAAAAAATAATTAATGAAGTAGTGAGTTTATCATTTTACCCTTATTAATTATGAATTAGATGACAAGTTTTACATTTTTCAAAGTAATTAATAGGGGTGGGCATAAACACCAGAAAACCGAAACACCGAACTGAACCGAATTTTTTCAGAATTTCGGTTTCGATATTTCAATTTTCGATTCGGTATTCGATTTACTTTTTTATATTTTTTGGTATTTCGGTTCGATTTTTTGTACGTTTATTTTGGTTTTCGGTATTTCTATTTGAACCGAAATATTATACTATAATTTATATTATATTAATTAATATTTATTAATGTTAAATAAACTTTTAAAAAAAGAAAAAAGAATGTGAAACCCTTTGTAATGTCCCTATTCATAATTTAATTTTTAATATTCATCTTGCAGCCTCCTCTTTCTCTTACAGGCAGCAGCTCTTCCTCTTCTTCCTCTTCCTCTTTCAGGCAACAGCCGACGCCTGCAGCGACTTCAAGTCTTCAATCGGCGACCGGCGTCCAGCGGCCAGCCCAATCAGGTATTTCGGTACACAATTAATAAAAACCGAAATAAAAAAACCGAATCGAAATAACAAAAATCGAACCGAACTGAAATATTTCAATTCGGTATTCGGTACACAATTTACAAGAACCAAAAATCAAAAAAATCGGAAAAAAAAATGAAAACCGAACCGAAATATTGAATGCCCACCCCTAGTAATAAGTCGTTTGATTGAGGGTATAATTGAAATTTTTTTTATCATTTCTAGATTTGTCAAAATGGACAAGTAATAAGAAATAACTATAAAAGAAAAAGTGGACAAGTAAAAGGGGACGGAGGAAGTATTTATTTGGTAATCATTACTTTTAGAATATATAAGTTCAAGATAAATAGACTTTTATTTCGAATAAAATAATTACAATTATTTAGAAAAATATTTAAGACCTCTCATTATAATTTCACGTTAAATCATCAAGTTGATCGAGCCGCTCCGCAGTGATAAGTCTAAAATGTGGTTAGTTTTGCATGATTGGTCAAATTATAAGTGTGAGCATGATAGGATCTAAGTAATTAATTAGCTTTTTCTTTTGACAATTTCTCTTTATTCTGGAAAAAGGAAAAGCATGAGGACTTTACTTGCATCTCCCATTTAAACTATGATTTGGGTGGTTGCTTTTTCCCCTATTTACATCTCAAATATTACTCCAAGAATAATAATAATAATAAAAGGTTGAATAAAAAAAAAACTCAAATTGTAAATTGTAAAAAAGTGAGAAAGCATAGTTTTGTGGCCACCATATCAATAAATTAGTGGAAGTTTGGCACCATAGAACTAAATCACTACAAAGAAAAGATGCTCTTATCTCTTTCTTTTTCATTTTTTACCATTTTATTATGAAACCTTTTATGCGAAAAGATGCTCATATATTATCAAACATTTTGTGGATGGTATTGTGGTGGTGAGATTATTTTACACTTAATTGAATTTGGATTATGATATAAAGAAAATCTTGTTGGGAATGTCACTTTTGAATGAGCTATAAAATGTGCGCTCCAAATTTAGTCAAGACTTCAATATGAATTACGAACACTAAGTAGGTAAAAAAAGGAGGAAGAAGGTACAAGTACTTTAATTAGACTATGATCGAAATCATAGAGACAGATCTTAATCAAAACTAGGGTTCTAGATGACACATTTTGACTTACATGAGACACACTCCATAACTTCATTCAGTTGAGACGTGTCGGAAGCCAAGTAGAAAAAAAAATGTGCACCAAAATTTAAAAAAAATTGTTTGGACTTGATAGGACCTGATTAAGATATGTTTTTTATATTTTAGTCATAATCTAAAAATTACTTGTGTGTTTTGAAGATAAAAAAAAAGATGCTCATATTATATATATTCACTTTCGGTATGATTGTTATTTTATTTTTTTTTTGCACTTTAAAGCTTTTTCGAATCATCAAAGAGTTAGTTCGTTTATGACATGGCCATATGTGAAATAATGTTTACCTTTTACTTTTTGTCCTAAAAATATTATTAAAAAAAGAACCCCTTCAATTGGGAATTTTCTTCTCTTTTTTTTTTTCATAGAAAAGTGACACAAAGTGGGAATCTTTTTTCTTTTTTTTTGGTGTGTGTGGTGATTTAGTCAATTGAGGAAAAATTGTATGTCAATGATGAAGTTGATCCTCTTTTTTCTCTTTCCTATTTGAACCTTTTTGAAGCATTAAGGAGGGATGTGGCTAGTCCTAGAAATAGCACTAAAAATATATATATATAATGGAAAACACATATGTCTTGGAATGATTCATAAGTCCATCTTGTTATTATTAGTGTTATCTTATCGTATATTGACTAGCTAATATATACTAAATGTGTAGAACGCGTTTTTTATATTTATATGAATTTAATACATAAAGTTTATCTTCTTTAATGATATATAATAGACAGATAGTAAAAGTCGAATATAAAACTATATCTATTTAGAACCAATCGTTATGAGAGATTTAAATCCCACTTTTTGATATTTGAAGCATGAAAAATATAAATTGAGATTTTATATTGAATAAACGATAGAGATTTATGGTTTGAGAATATTCTTCTTGGATGATACAAAATTTGTGTCAAACATGTTACAGGATAAAATATTAGTAGTCAGAAAAAATAATCATATTTCAATAGTATATATTCTCCTCATAAGCTTTGGGTCTGATCTTTATAGTATATAGTTATAAGATTCTTTTCGTCCTCCTTTCCCCTTTTTTGTTCTTATTCTTTAATTTATTCTAATTTTCCCCTTCTCATTTACTCCATTGATTATATATCTAAAATACTTCGAAGGTGCATGTACAAATTTATTAGCTGTCTGCCAAATAATTTGCCAAAAAGTGTGTATATATAGTGGAAGTGAAGATTTTGTCTCTAGGATTGATTTTTATAGAAAATCATTAAGTTTTTATGAGTCGGAATCCATTAACAATTAAATTAGTGCGACATATGTTATGTTCATTTTTATTTCATTCACTTCACATTATGCGTTCAGCTTGATACACCATTTTTAAAAAAAATAATTAAAAATATATTTACTAAACTAACCTTCATAATGATGTTTTTAATTGTAAATTTGGCTACTACTATTATATTAGGTTATTTAATATCAAAAAAACTAGTATGAGAAAAAAGTGATAAAACTTCCTAAATTTATTAAAATGAATAAGTGAAATGAAATATCTATTTTTGACATAAATATAAAGGCCAAAAAATGAGTCTAGTTAATAATTCAGGTTAAATAGAAATTAAGTAATAAATTATTTTTTAAAAAATATATATATATAAAATAAATTTTATTTTTAAAATAATGAACCAGTAAAAATGACGGAGAGAGCATTATGCCATAAAAAAAGATAGCATCATAACAAGTGCTCTCTCACATTGGGAAGTTATTAGCGCATTTGCCATAAGAATAAATTGGACCAATTTATTCTTGTAATCCGTTTTATATGCTTAATAAGAAACAATTAGGAATAATTTATCTTCTCATATGTTAGTATATTTAAGATTGTAGTTATCAACACAAAAAAACTTATTAGACTACTTATGAAGATTTATGAATTTATTACTTATTTGATTTGAAATGATGTGATACTTAACATGTATACATATTTGAAATCTGTTTTGGAACTTATAAAACCTCTATGTTTCCTATATATATAAACCTTATAACATAAGGAGTAACATGATTATCTTTTCGCTTTATAAATTTGTGATAAATTAGTTTTATATTTTTACCAAAAACAATATCTAAAAATAATGCCCAAGAATTTTTAAATTTTTTTCTCTAAGTTGTAAAGGATTCAATTAACTTATTTATATCTATGTAAGATAACATTCATTAATGAAAAAAAATTAATTTGGTCAAGGACTCTTTCCATGAATTTAAAATTTGAGAGGATATTCTTTTGATCTTAATAAATTATTTAAATGAATGAATACAAGAGATGGAAGATTAATTATTCCATATAAGTAGGCAGATAATATTAATTATGTAATGAACAAATAATAATTAGTGTAATCTCCAGTAAGCTAACTATGCTTGGTCTTACATGTCATAAGATGTTGTCATGAAAGGTATCAACACACTTGGAACTTGTATTAATTTAATTAGTACTAAATCTTTATTATCCATCTTAATATTTAAATATATAAATTTCATGGCCTTTAAGTGGGAGATTGCCAACCTGATAATTTAATTTAATAAAGAAGGATGCTCATGGCATATGACGTTTTAACCAATCATAATATTAAAAGAAAAGGAGAAAGGGGAATTAATCTAATTTTTAAGTCAAGATAGAGAAATTAATTAATTATTCTTTTTTTTCTTATTATTCTCACTTAAGATTTGATAGTGACTTATTTGCTTTATTCTTGTTTGGAATCATTTTACTTGGACGATCTCCTTCCATAATTTTATAATCTTGGGGTTAGTTGGGTGATTAGCATTTGTCATTTAAAAATAAACAGATAATTAATTAACAAGTGAAGTAATCATATATGTATAGAATACTTCCTCATCCAACTAAATGTGACAACATTTGATTAAGTACGAAGTCTTAAAAAATTATTTGAATTATTTATACATTATATAACTTTTAACAAAAAGATACAAAGCACCATTTAATTTAAATGTTTAATTAACCAAAGGTTCATATACCCCCTTTCCCCACTTATTTTTTTTTAAAAAAAATAGATAAGCATTATATATTGGAGCATTGACATCATAATTATGCTATTTGAAAATTCAACCTTTATTATCTTTAAATATTTTTGGTAGGTCAAAAAGGGGAAAAAATAATTTCAAATAATTAAATTTCTATTAGGCTTGCAATTAAAGTGAAGGGTCAATTACTCTAACCCCAACCTTCCTACCTACAGCTGGTTGATACCTTATACTATCATCATGATTTATATTTTTAGTATGGAGAATAAATGGTTAGAAGTTATTCTAATATCCTTTCCAAATATGTCATTATCATGGACCTTGCTAGGGGCGGGCATAGTTTGGGCCAAACACGAAATTCAAATTTAAGTTTGATTATTTTTTTTAAAAAAATACATAAATATTCTCTCGATTTATGCCTGAAATATACACACTTTTACTATATTAAGGTCCTATTACCCCCTTTGAACTTATTTTATAAGTAATTTTCTACCCCTTTTCGGCCTACGTGATACTAACTTGAAAAAAAAGTCAACCAGCGTTGAGCCCACATGATAGTGCCACGTAGGCCGAAAAGGGGTACAAAATTATTAATAAAATAAGTTCAGTTTGGTAATAGAACTTTTGTATAATATAAATGTGTCTATGAGATTTCGTGGATAGGTTGAAGGGGTGCTTGTGCATTGTCTTTTTTTTTAATATGTGCTTTGAAATATAGATTGAATTTCGAATTTTATTTTTAAGTATTGATTCTTTATTCAATATCTGATTTGTATGTCTTATATTTAGGTCTATTTATATTATATGTATCAAATATTAATAAGTACATTTTCAATGGTCTTATAGACTAGTACCCTGCGGCTCTATTTATTACGGTATTAATTTATTTTTTTTTCGGTATTAATTTCAGTATGGAATATACAATATAGATGGCAAGGTGACTTTAATTTTTATTAGATGTAGAAAACTATAAATATTAAGGAGTATATCGTTAAGTGAATTGAGGTTGTTAATTGTTATGACCTACTTTAAAGGCTTAAATTTATAATTAACATATTAAATTTATTAATTTAAATTAAACTTAAAAAATTAAATTTAACTCGAGCTTAGTTGCATCAAATTTTGGCTTGTAATTTCTTCAACATAAACATCAAAGATTGAAACAATTTTTTTTATAATATTCAAACTACAATTTTCATATACACTCTGAACATTCACCCCTGACTGAGATGGATTTAAAATATGAAGTTTATGAATTTCTATAGTAAACTCCAGTAAATATATAATAATAACTGATTTATAATCAAATATTTATAAAATTTAGTAGATATGTCATATACATATATAATATATAAAAAAAATAGAAGTAGTAATTTATTATAAGGTAGGTTGGTTTTCTAGAACCCTTAATAGCCAGCAACTATTTTCGATAATGCAGGCCTTCTTCACATTTTATTTTTTGTCGTTGATACATACGCAATTGACTGACTAATAATGCATAAATTATTCTTTTATTTATTTAATTATTTATTTGTAACTGTTTTCATGTGTAAGCAACAATTTAAAAAAATAGAATACTTTTCTTTTGTCAAAAGGAGAAGTGAATTATAGTGCCCAACATGCAACATATGTATAACGTTTTTTAATTAATTTGTCAAAGCTGGCTTAGGGAATAGTCATTTGGAGGAGGCAAACTCAAAGAAAAGACAATAGTGACGGAATCAAAATTATAAAATGAGATGTATAATTTATACTAAAGACGCTTAAAATTAAGTATATTACAGATACTACTTAATTTTATGATTGAATAAGATAGGCTCCGTCCACAAGTAACAACATCATAATTAAGCCTCTTTAGTAAAATAACTCAATGGACTTTTCACATATCTTTAAAAGAATGAATGTATTTTCTAAAAAAAGCACAAATTAATTTTTTTTTCTTTCTTCTACTTGACTTTGTTGCTTTTACTTTAAGGAACGAAATGAAAGGTGAGATATATATGTTGATTAATCTTTCAACAAACCCAAGGCATAGATAATTGTATAGATGCAAAGCTTTAATTTTCAACAACGTTTACCTTTGAAGTTTCAAAGAAATTAAGCAATAGGGTGCCACAACAGTTGTGCCCACCAATAATGTCATTTAAAGAAAACAACGTGACATGAAATTTCAAAAGTCAATAATCAAAAACCTTAAAATAAAATGCTCAATATTTTATTTTATTTTATTGCTAAATGACTTGACCAGTTGAGGAAAAAAAAAAGAGATTGAAAAAATAGAAATTAACAAGAACTTCTACACGAGTTGTCGGCATTTTGTCAAAGGTGGAAAAGTTGTATTATTTTCTTGTCTCAAATAATTGATCGTAATTTTTAAAAATAATATATTAAAGAAAAGAAGATTATACTATTTTAAAAGGAAAGAAATAATCATTAAATTCTCTTTATTAGTATACTTCTTAAAGACATATAAAAAAATAATTTAACGAAATAGTATCTTATTAGGTGGTGTAATTTGATTATTTAGAAAAAGATTCTAAAAAATAATAGTTGTATAGTTTAGTCAATAGGTATCATTATGCTTAGCACAAAGTGTTATCTAAAAATATGCATTTGACATTATATATTTTTAGTTATCATATCATGTAAGTCAGAACTTAACTTGGCCAACAACCATGCATGTGTCACTAATTTTTAATATCATGATTATTAAGTCATTAAGTAAATAAGACTACGAAACCATTGAGTTCATCTTTTTTTTAAATTACAAGTAGTACACAATTTTTTATTTTTTGTTTTAAATCAACAAAATAAAAAGAAAAAAGAGAACACGAACTGAATGGTGCACTATGAGTGCAGGTGATTTTTCCCTTTTAAAAAAATTTAATTATAATAATAAAAAAAAGTGGGTGGTCCGTACAGAGACAAGAACCAGTTAGGACTAGGGACAAGGTAGCAAAACAGGGAAATCCGCACATGAAATATAAATCTAAATGGGTCCCACTTCATACTACCTTTTAATACTCACTCATCAAACGTGGCAAAACTCTTCCTATCCATTTTAAGCTGGCTATAGATATTCAAAAATATATTTCACTTTTTCGAAGAAATGAGGTTTATACACGTAAATTTTAAAAATTATTAAAATTAATATAGGTTTGTACTACTCTGTTCGTAATTTTATATATGAATAAACATATAATTATTTTTATATTGACTGAATATTTTATCAACAATTTTGATATCCCTGCAAAAAATTATATAAAATAACACAAATATTTAGTATGTGATTTTATAAAAGATAAAAATTTAGCGTAGAAAATAATAATGAAAGTTGGGATATAAATTTTAAATTCATTGAGATTTGTTACGATATTTACTTATTTATGTTTAATTATGATTTGTTGGTTAGAACGGTTCCTGGTCATGGTTTAATTTGTTTTCTTTTTACTTTTATAAATATGGATTTTAATAGTTATCTTCAATACACACACAAAAAAGAAAACAGAAATATACATAATGACAAACTAATTATTTGTTTATGAATAATTATATAAAATGACAAAATGACAAACTAATTATTTGTGTTTTATAACAAACTGTTTGTCAGTCCCTCTCTCCCTTCATATTCTCGCTGCCACTTTTGCTCTATCAATTTTTTCCTGTCGCTTTATACAATAGAATTGTATAAATTGTATTTATAATTGTATAAACCGAGAGAAAATTGTATATACACGTGCAAATACCTATATTTTTGTTCTAAACACTTATAATTATACAATAAAATTACTCCCCTGCCGAAGTCTCTTTTGTCTTTCTCTCATTCTCGTTTTATACAAATTCAAATTATATATATAATTTCTCTCTTTCTCGATTGATACAATTCGCTTCAATTGTATATTCCCTGCCCAAGTCTCTTTTGTCTTTCTCCCTTTTTCATTTTATACAAATTCAAATTGTATATAATCTCCTATACAGTTATAATTATATAATTCATTTTATACACTTTGTTTTCTACAATTCTCTGCCCAAGTATCTTTCTCTTTCTCGTTTAATACAATTCGCTTTAATTGTATATGTATAGCTAATTATACACATATATATATATATGTTTGCTATGAAGGGCAATTATGCAAACTTTGTAATAACATACAAATATAAAATTTATGTTTTGCTATATATGAAAGTTATCCTTGTTTTATTATTTTATGTTTGCTATACGTGAAAATTGCCCTTTTTATTGCTGAGAAACTTCATTCTCCTATTTCACCTAATTACACACACATTGTTGAACCTATTTGACCAGCCTTAACGTGGCTCTGTTATTTGTTGATGTTTTCTCCCTTTGTGCTTGAGTTACCATCTTCGCCATGCTCCTTGTTAGCTCACATGACTCCTTTGTCCTCGAACTCGATGAAAGCATAACCATGACTGTCCTCAGTCTATTTAATTTACTATAGCTAGTATATAATCAAATTAAATTAGGATAAGAAATCGCTTTAACTTTAAATCTAGTTAAAATCAAATAAGTAGATATCATATATTAATTTATAATAGTCATTAAAATTAAACCTAATTATTTATGGTAGTCAAAAAAGGTAGAATATATTATAATACAAGATGTAAAGATTTGAAGGGGAGTCACACGTGGGACAGTGTGGGTTGCACCTTAGAGTAGAGAAAAGGAAAAAGACAAATAAAAATTTAATTAAAGAAAACCCACCCCTCACGTTCCCAACGAGGTCCCTATCGAAATCATCATTATTACTTTTTTTTTTCATAATAAAATAAGAGCAAAAATACAAAAAAAAAAAAAGAAAAAAGATATGAATAATAATGTGGTGTAAGGGCAGCGTGGGCATCAGATGAACGTGGCATAGACCCCAAAATGTCAGTTACTGCTCCTAATAATTAATCTCACGTACCGCACTTTCCACGAAAATAAGTACCATAAAAATTAAAATTTAAAAATATCTAATATTCACCATAATATAAAAATAAAAAATATATAATTATCATCAAAATACTTAATTCTCGTAAATTTTAACATATCACATGGGATGTTTAAAGTAATATTTGTGACATGTTCAAAAAAAGAAAAGAATTGATCAAGTGATATTTTAGAAGGATTTATTTTAATTATATGAAAAGATAGTTTTTCTTTTCCCTATAAATGAGCAGATTTGAGTATTAATTTAAAATTTTACTTGTAGAAAAGATCCAAATTTAGTGGGTAATTTATTTTAGTTTATGGAGGGATAATGGAGTTTTGAGAAAATCAAGGACAAAGAAAAGATGATGGACACAAATTTAATGCATAAGTCCATATTTACATTTTGCACGGGAATTATAAATCCCACTATACAAGGCATTTAAATAGGAAAATTTGACAATATTAAGGTATTTTTTATTCACGTAGAAAATAAAAGGCAGTGTAAGAAACGTAAATAATATTTATTGTTCTCGTAGATACATTCACTTTGAAAATTGGTTTTACGAGATTTCACCAAGATCGACAAGTCAATATTAAAATTTACAACTATAATGAATATGGTATAATCCCATAAAATTGGAGATCTAAAAAGGGTAATGCATAAGTAAGTTTATTCCCATATTGTGCTAGTTGAAAAAACATGTTAAAAATCAATGGAGAATTTTCTTTTAAGAAACAATAACATATATATGAAAAAGATAATTCTCTTACTAGCAGAGAAATAAGAGAATACTCAATTATTCGTAATTTCATCGAAATAAATTTATCACACTTTTATTTATATTATTTGTGATTGAACTCATTATGTATTTGAATTATCAATTTCAATCTTGCTTTTTTCATCTTGTTGAATATTAAAATTATTCTACCTTACTCCAAATAATTTTCATAGTTAATTTTATTAATTTTGTATTTCGCACATTCATTTTAATTTCATATTGTCATAAAATTTATTTTTACATATGTGAATTCTTGATCAACAAGAAAAAATTGGTGGACTTAATGCTTATTCCTAAATGTTGGATAATATTCATCAAATTTTACCATAAATAATTAGGCACAAATTTACTAAGTTCATTAACTAATTTACTTCAATAATAATTGTATAGTATCATTCTATTTTTATGCAACATCTTTTACTTATTTTTATTTTAATTAAAATACAAAAACTCATAATTGCATCAACAAATATTCAAAAATATGTGCTTATACATTTAAATCTCATCTATAATAAAGTTGATACATAAATTAAAAATAAGACGCGTTATAATAAGTATTTATGCGATCTTATGATGCAATTTTTTTGGTTTACCAGAAGAGTAAATATCGTGATTCTATAAATAAGCATCCTTAAAACGTAAGATTTTAATATTTCAAACAAATTAAGTAAATGAAGAGTATTTAATTAGTAAGTTATGATAATGATGTAAAATCTCATCCATCCCCTAATTTATTAACTTTTCAAAAAAATGCATTTAATACTCTTTTCTCTCTCTACAACTTCTTTTTGACTTTCCTGTACCCCACTTTCTCTCTCTATCCACAAAACCAAACGCTTAAATAAAGGCCGAAACTCCATTCTTTTTCTCTAGTCGCCACCTCCAAATCTCTCTCTCTCTGTTTTCTCTCAACAACAACAAAAAAAAAAAAATCCATTCACAGAGTGATTTCAATGGCAGTTGAGGCAAGACATCTCAATCTTTTCACTCAGCAACAGCAGCAAATGGTTTCGAATCAAGGGAATGGGTTTTCGTACAATACCCAAATTGTTGGTTCTTCTCTGTTACCGTTACCGACGCCGGAGAATAGTTTTTTACCGTTTCATCAGAGTCTGATGTGTGATTCGGTTCAGCCAAAAACGTCGGTAAATACTGATAGTGGTCTCACTTTCAATCTTCCTACTAATGTTAACGCTACCACTGCTGCCGGTGTAGCGGCGACGAGGAAGCGGTCGAGGGATTCGTTTAATCAATTTAATACTTGTAATACTACGTCGTTTGTTGGAGAGGACGTTTTGCCACTTCTACAACAGTACCAGTGTGATATCGATCGGATTATTTCGCTTCATGTAAGTTTTCTGATAGAAAAATTCATATCCAATGCCGTTTTCTGTATATTGGTGTTTTGGGACTAATTTGATTTTTATATTGTATTTTTACAGACTAAGAAAGTAAGGATGGAATTAGAAGAACGGCAGAAACAGCAAGCGAGGGTGTTGGTTGCAGCAATCGGAGAAGGCGTATCGAAAAAACTGAAAGAAAAAGACGAACAAATTCAACGAATGGGGAAAATCAACATGGTTCTACAAGAAAAAGTGAAAAGTCTGTTCGTTGAGAATCAGTTGTGGAGAGATTTAGCACAAACAAACGAAGCAACAGCAAATTCCCTCCGCAACAACTTAGAACAAGTATTAGCCCACGTCGGCGACGAACGTATCTCTGCCGGCGGTAACATCGCCGGAACAGCAGTTGAGGAAGTCGCCGAATCCTGCTGCGGCAGCAGCGACCACGGGGCAGGGGCGGAAGAGGAGGATGAAATCGAAGGCCGGCGCACCATAGTCGGAGAAGCGCATGATAACAGGATGTGCAAAAGGTGTGGTGAGAGGGAATCATGTGTATTGCTATTGCCATGCAGGCATCTTTGCTTGTGTGCTGTTTGTGGTTCAAGTTTAGTCCATACATGCCCTGTATGCAACTCTAACATGAATGCCACTGTGCATGTTAACATGTCTTCCTGATCAATCAATCAAAATCCAAAAAAAAAAAGATGAAACAATTTTTAGAAAGAAGAAAAGAAAATCATAGAATTTTGTTGATGTAGAGAAACTTTTAGAATTTTAGTTTGTAAATTTCTTTAGTAATTTGTAAAATGAAAAAATGTTCATTCTTTTTTTTCTTATCTCCTCTTAATTCACCATTGCCATATTAATGATATGGGAATTTCATTAAGATCTTCGTACGTTCTACTTTTTTTTTCCTTACGATTAAATTTTATCGAAGGAAGTAAAAAAAAGGTAAAGGGGTGTATGGTGGGATTAAACACAGTAACTTTTTATTTTGTTGAGTTTGATAGGGAGAGATTATGGGCGACTAATTTTTAATGAAATGGTCTGAAAAAGCAAAGTTTGCATGCCAACTTTTACCAAAGAATCCTACTTTAGTGATTGCTCACACATTGTGGTCCGTTAATGTATTGAATGAGGTACTGTACTAACTATGATAATATGACCAGAGAAACCTTTTTAATTGAAAAACTTTGCCAGAATAATATTTTATTTATGTTATTTAATATTCAGAATCAAGAGATTATTAGTACTACTTGAAAAAAAAACAAAAACAAGATTGTATTTTTACATAATTTGAGTTTCTTTCTATACTAGTAGTACTTAGTACTAGCAATAGCTATTCAAGAAAAAAAAAAAAAAGTGGACCCAAAAACAAGCAAATCCCCCTAACTTTGCAGGCATATATAGTGATTGTGAAAACAACTGCTTCTGACTAGTAAATTTAACTTAATTTTACTTTTCTTTTTTTATGTCCTAACTTTATACTATTTAATTAAATTAGGTTTCTCCTACACCTTAGCTATCCTTTTAAGTTATTATCACCTTTAAGGAAATATTTATTTCTTTTGTGTGTATTAAAATTGAATTGCTTGTAAATTCAAGTAGTTGGTTCGGTGATAGTTATGTGTATTTAGAGTATCTAAAATTATTATTGGTAATTTTCTTTCCCTACTCCTAAAGCTCAATGTATTATTAACCTTTCTAGGGTTGGCACAAGGTAATCAATATTGCTTAGGAAATGAATTAGTCATAACGAAATATCTTGTTCGAATAATCATTTTATTATTAAAATCTGTATAACTCTTATTTGACGACGGACTTGACAATTTTTTAATAAAAATTGGTGATGGACTTGACAATTTTTAATAAAAATTGGTGATGATAATAATAAAGTAGAAAGATGGTTGAGTAGTGTAATGCATTGATTTGTGACAGGAGGCAGGAGCAGTGGTCACTCTGGTGATGGTCAGATTCAAAGAGCCATCAGGACAAGCTTTGTGTATTGATTTTTTTTTCTTTTTGGGGTGGTTCATTTCTTGGAATCTTCCATTATGAGGCACAATTTTATAGGTGTTGTAAAGACAAAAATGTCAGTGGAAAATGTTGCACATTTCACATTATTTGTCCCTATTACTACTATACTACTCCATTTATTTATTGTTTGTTTGCGGATTGTTGATGTAAATTAAAGAGTTTGGGTAAGGGACGAAAACATTACTCAACAATGATGGCTCTCCCTAACGTCCCATTCCCTTTAATGCCTATCTTCCAACAATTTCACATTCTTTGAAAATTTTGAGTACCTCTTGGTTACTACCAACCAATTTTATGACGAAAGGTGGACCGATATGGTTAGGACAAAATAAAAATCTAACAAATATTTAAGTTGACAAGCTTGTAGCGATGCTTGAATAAATAAAACAAATACTCGAATCACATATAGATGAAAACTCATGGATTAGCTAAAATTGAGTTTAAAGTTTTTCAGAATAATAAAATTATTGTAGTTTTATTTCAATTTTCTCTACCAAATCAAATATGATCAAATTAATTGTTGTTTAAAGTTTGAGAAAACTTTTTTTTAAAATATTTATTCCATGGGTGTTAAAGATAGTTTTTTGCGTTTTTGTTTAGTGTGTGTCAGTCCTATAAATATATAGTGCATGTTGTATACAGAATCGTGTCCCAAAGTGCCGGCCAATATTCTGACACGTCACATTCACAAATACACCAAATGAAATAATTTTTTTTTTTTAAAAAAAATAAAGAGGTTACTACTGAAAATGATGGATCTCACCATTATCTAATTTGGGTGTCGTTTGGTTGAATAAAAATTTATATACCGTCAATCCATTTTATTATTAAATTCCTATTATTAAAAATCTACGCATCTTTGATCTTTTTCAAAGTAAATAAAATTGAAGGTATAAATTTTTTACGGTGAACGCGTAAATTCAAATTTAATCGAGAAGAAAAAAAAAAAGTTAATGTTTAAAGACCCACCACGTGTGAATAGAGGAGAGAGTTGAGGCACTTTACGCCAAAGAGAAAGTAGGGTGGTTGAGTATGATTCGTACACTGTATCAAACACGCCTATGCCTCTGTGCTTTGTTAAAGAGATGGAGAGAGAGTGTGTGATGTTTGGTTGCCTTGAAATTCGCCGGTGGGGAAGGATAATGATGGCCTACGTTACTTCATGTCAGAGCCGTGAAGATCGCTTTGGGTAATCACAATCCCACAACCTGACTAGTTTGGTTTTCCGGTCAATCTTCATTTTTTCACCTTTATTTACTCTTCATTCACTTTTTATATTTACTCCGACAATCAACTAATATTGTTGCAACTTTGAGATAAAAGTTTACTTCCATCGTGAAACTGTCCCACAAATAAAACTAAATATTTTTTGCAAATTTATCACTAGAATTTCTTTCGTTTTAAGAAAAAAAAAAATAATCTAATTTGATTTGAATGAAAATAAAGAATATTTTTATTTATGTGGTTCTGAAATTAAAAAGGAAAAGTTATATAAATATACTATAATAAAAGAATATTTATCATTTATAGCAATAACATTCTTTTTAACATGATTACTTTTAATTCATTTATAATACAAGTTTAATACATATTACAAAGAATAATTTACTATTCACATATAATACATGTTTTAACGATGGATAATATATTTATCACACATTTTAATACATTTATAATACAATATGTCAAATTTTTACCAAACAAACATAATACATTTCAAAAATACAATTATAATTCATATATATTGCATGCATAATTCACTTTTAATTCATATTACAAATTTAATATAGTATTGATATAAATGATGATAAATTAAAAGTATTGATAAAATCAATAATTTTTTATTAAAATGTATTAACTTATATAATTTTTCTAATTAAAAGGTACGTTAAATATACAAAATAGTTCTTTAAAAGAGATTTATTTTGAAAATAATGATGGAGGGACTTGGGTGTGTAACTATTTCAAACCCACACACTTTGAGTTTGTTAACATCCATTTAAAAGAAATTCTATAATACTAAAAAACAAACAAAATTCTTGTATTTAAGTTCGTTGATATTACAATAAAATCGATTAGAACTTAAATTTGAAATTCTATAATACTTAATCCACTTAGTTGTATTTCTTTTTCCGTTTACTTCTATTCATTCTATTAAAAAAAATTAATATAGTATAAATTATTGTTATTGCTTTTAAAAATATATATCGAATCTAATATATTATTCTAACAAATTAATGTTGTTTTCCTTGTAACAGTTATGATTCCTTTTAGTAGTAGTTATAATCAAATAAGTACTACTTTAATGATGGCTTGCTTGGAATATAATAAGGCCATCGACATCGGCATCGACAATTAATGAGTTTTTATTATCAAACAAACGTTGCTTTGTCCTTATATTATCATTTCCACGTGAATTCTTAATGGTTCGTATGTTCCCAACTCTTTTTATATTAAAGTAACTAATAATTTTAGTAGTAGAGTCAGAATTTTAATTATAAAATAAATTTAAAATAAAAAAAACTAAAATTATGTAGAAATTAAAAAGCGTTAACATACAATATATATAAGATAATTTTACTTTTATTATACAGTATAATTTTCTAAGAAAGGGGTGTTGACCGACCCCTCCACGCCACTGATTGATTCACCAGATCTCTAATATATTCGTAACCAATATTATTTTTGTATTTTTATAGCGTACATCACACGATGTCTTATGCTTAATAGTTCCATGTATTATCTCAAAATTTTCATTATTATACATTGTAATAAGTTTGAGACATTTTTTCCGTAATCTAAATATTCAATTTACACTACCAATTAGTTTTTGAAATACATTCGTTCAAACTAAACCAATTGAATTTCAAATTGTGATAGCATTATTTACTAGTGATTATTCAAGACCCCTAGATATAGTTTTATATAGTTTTAATCTGATATATTAAAATTTGATCAGGTGTTCAAAAATTAAATATTAAATACGATCAAGTTGTGAACTAGAATATGAAAATATTTATTTTTACTTATAAAATTTTAGATTTTTCTAGTGAATACATATTCAAATATAACATCAAAAATCTGAATTTATGATCCGAAGAGAATTAATTTTATTCATGAATCATTTGTCTTTCTATGTTAATAATAAAGAAAAGGCATAAACAAATTAAAACAAAAAGAAAAAAGAAATAGTTTTTTTAGCCCGAGACTTGGTCTATACAGTACATATCAGAAATCAAAGATACCCTCAATCAATTGAAAAATATAGATAACAGATTTTTCATAATAATAAAAATTCCTACCGTCCACTACTTGATTATTATAATTATAATATTAATAATTAAATATATTATTTTAATTTAAAATATTAAATTGACTAATTTTGTAAAACATGTTATCAATTGAGTAAAGAAAATATTGAATAAGTAAAAATAAAGGGATCGATTATTACTATATATGTGTATATATGACTATAATGAAATGATGATTTTGTTATTAAATATTATTATATATTTTGAAAAGCAGCAATATGTGCAGTATCTGCATTACCTCGTTGTTAGTTCTGTGTCAACATTTGACCATCAATTGTGGGTCCCATTCAGGGTTTTGTCTTTATTTTTATAATTTGACTTTTTCTTGTTTTGTTTATAGTGATACTATTACGAAAAGAAAGTAATTTAATAAAATAAAATGTCAGATAAGATAATAAAGATCGATAGATATAGATTGGTAAATGATGAAATAAAGTGTGGGGCACATGAAAAAGCTAATATTAATTTAAACTTTAGTGTGGGAGAGACGGATCTTCCGCAGTGGGTCCTTCCATCAGACACAATTTTGTCTCATCTATCACCAACATAATAATCACTCTATTTTATTTTTTTATTATATACTTCTCCGTTTTAATTTATTTGTATTTATTAGAAATTTATAGGCAGATAACTCTGTAAACATTTAAAATTTGGTGGTATTTTACAAAATGCGTTTAATTCGAATTGAAACTCCAAAAATTATAATCAACTCAAATTAAAATTTTTTGGAGGTTATTCAACGCAAAGTCATAATTTATGTCTATATTAAAGGTACTAAATTCTGTTAAACTCTGAAAATTTCATAAATGGATCAAGATCTATAAAAATTCATAAAGAGATAATGTCGAATACACCGCATATTGATGGATTATACATATAAAGAGGTCAAATTTAAATCAACCTAATTTAAAAAAACACTACTAACAGTTCTCGAATCATGAATGATTAGAATTGTACTCGCGCTTTCTTACTGAATAAAATCATATTTCTTGGAATTTTATTTATATGATTTATTTATTTTTTCTATATGTTTAAAATTTATTGCAAACAAAATTATTTTCAATAATGAGAATAACCTTGACCTTTTGCATCGAGCTACTCGTAGTTTGTTTAGTATAATTTACTTAGTTTATCTAATTTACAAGCTATTAGATAAGAGGGATGAAAATTTAAATAAGCTATTAAAATCTCTATTATTAAAATATATTAATATGCATGTGCGGGAGGTTTTTAATAGAATCACTAGATGTTAATTATTGGTTAATTGAATTTATACTAGTATATAGCATTAATTAAGATGAATTTTATGGTTACACTGGACATATTGAGTACTCCACAATAAAAGTAGTACATGTACCAGTAAAGGGGTAGTTTACACGTTAATACTTTGAAATATTTCTCTTGCAAGGAAAGCCAAATCAAATAGTACTAATACGTTTTGATTATTTTAATAAATAGCACGTTTTTATGTGATGAAGGACCATATTTGGACTATTATTAGTAATATATCAAATTAATTCGAAACTCAAAGTCCATTTTTAAGAGTTTTATTTGGACTATTATTAGTAATATATTAAATTAATTCGAAACTCAAAGTCCATTTTTAAGAGTTTTACTTCAAAGTAACGTACATAATTCATCTAATGCCAAAATTGACTAATTATTTAATATAGAAAATCGATGCATTTTTTTGAGATTGTTTTTTTAAGGATAAAAATGGAAGTGATTGTTTTTTTCTTGATGGTTGAATAGCCCTTTTCGAAGGATACATTAATTTGGGCCTTCGAGGTTAACTTTACTTGAAGAATGGAAAATCATAATTAATTACGATTAATCTAATTTTTATGTGAAATTTTGTTTGATTATAAAAATAAACGTACTCATAAATGTTGGAGGATGTTGTTATCAATGGTGTCAAAAGTGTAATCGATAGAGATGATTTTAGGTGAAACATGAATGACTAATTATCTTTTTGGTTTTATATCGCCGTTCAATGAAATCATTTAAAAAAAAAAAATAGTCATCAATTATTAAAATGTATTATGAGATAGATTAACGTGTTCTATACTTTATGGGATAGTTGAGTGGTGGGGTAATATGGTGTTGATAGCCTAATTTCCTTGTCTAATTAATTAACTAAGCACTATGATATGTGCACACATAATCACCTACTAGGACATTCCTAATTTGTCGATATTTAGAAGTTTTTGTAAATCTTAAAGAGGTATAACTTTCAAATGTAACACCTAAACGATAAGTACATACTTTGGGAATTGAGATGATAATGTATACATTAGATATACACATATATTTCGATCATATTGATAAATTAGTATACTCATAATTTGTTTTGTGATAAATTTAACTTTATTGGCGTTTGAAATATATTCTGATCAGGTATCTAAAAGAAAATCTTAGAGACCATTTTTATGATTACTTTTGGTGAAAAATATAATTTATTTATTGTGTTGGTTTTCAACAAATAAATGTGAGATATTACAAAATCAAATATTGGTTTTCGAAAATAAACTTCAAAATATATTTAACATGCATTACGACATAAGATAGCTCCTCCCAACTATTTTAATTATTTTTGTGAAGAAAAAAAAAACAAGTACTAGAACCATATGCTTATATTATTAATTGTCAAGATTATCCGTAACGGAAAAGGGCCTAAAATACCCTCAAAGTATTGAAAATGGTACAAAATTACCCTTCATCCACCTATTGGCTCCAAAATGCCTTTCCCACCCACCTATTGGGTCCAAAATACCCTTGTCATCCACCTTTTGGTTCAAAATTGACCACTTATTTAACGGTTTTATATTTAAACTATTTAAATATTTTTTTAAATACGTGACGCTCAACTATTTGTTATAATTTAACTTATTAGTGTAATTTATAAATCAATCCACTACCCACC
>NC_028638.1:42367890-42373859 GCF_001406875.1 Solanum pennellii
TGAATTAATTCTGGATGTATTATTTCTTTACCTTTAATCATAAATTTCTAATTCAATTTTGAAAGAAAGTGTCCTCCTAAATAAGCGGTTCAACCTAAATTTAATTGGGGCTTCAATTCGGACTCGAATAATTTTGAATGTCATTTTCAAAAATCTATAATTTCATCGTTTAGTAGTGTTTATGACGATTTTGATATTATAATTGTATTATTAATTGAGTGAGGTTTAGTTAGTAATGAGTGGGTAGTGGATTGATTTATAAATTATATTAATAAATTAAAATTATAATTAATAGTTGAACGCCCAGTATTTAAAAAAATATTTAAAGAGTTTAATTTTAAAACAATTAAAAAATGGTCAATTTTGAACCCAAAGGTGGATGACAAGGGTATTTTGGAGCCAATAGGTAGATGAAAAGGGCATTTTGGAGCAATAGGTGGATGAAGGGTAATTTTGTACCATTTTCAATACTTTAAGGGTATTTTAGGCCCTTGTCCGCATCCATAATTGCACAATTTATTTGTGAAAGTGATGTGGAGGAGGGCTGAATTAGGATGATAATTTGGAAATTTTGGGAGGCAATTGGTTTTGCTTTAATTTCATTAATTATGAAAATGACATTTGAGAAATGTTGTTTATTGATCACGTTAATAGTTTCAATTTTGAAAATAATAAAACAGATGATATTTATCGAGAAGTATAAATAGATTGCTTTCCCTCAACTTATTTCAAAACGATTTGTGACAATTTTTTCATTAATAAGACGTTTTTCAACGTTATCTTTTCAAAGAATCACTTATTAAGTTTCTAGTTTCAAAAGTAAATTTACACAAATCTAAAACAATCATTTTTCAATTGTACAAACTAAAACTATATACGAATGAATTTATTACATTAGCAACCCTATTAATTATATTGCATTTATATTTATAATAAGAAGAAGAATAGCCCACCTATCATATAATATAAGCTTTTCCTCTATAATATAAGCAAGCATGATAGGTATTTATTATTTTCAATCTTTTGATTGAGTGTGTCCAATGACCAAAAATTAGGATCCTAAGTGCTTGTTGCTCTCAAAGATTTTCATTGATATGTTGGTAGTCAATAATGGCTGCACCATTTACTCATTATAAGTAAAAAAAGTGGTAGTAGCTAGGTTAAAAGCTTTAGAAAAAATTGGATTAAATTATTTAAAAAGTATAAATAGTACAATAATAAAGTAAGGTGGTGAGTTACTTTATGTTTGTCACTTTCATCATAGCCATTATCTATTTTTCCAAATCGTGTGCTATTTTTATGGAAAAAAAGTACATTATTATAGCCCGTGAATTCTCAAGTGTTCTTTTTTATTTAATAAAAAAATAAATATAATATAAGTAGCTAGATCATGTTAGTTTCTCTTTATGTACTATCAATAAAAGTAGTAGTTAGTGTTTAATGAGAGTCATAGATACCCACTAGACTTACAATGCAAGACACTATATATTATAATTCATAATATCACATCCCTCTCAATCCAACAAGGAAAAAGTATACCCCCACTAACATTTTAGTTTTTTGAATTATAGTGGATTGAATGGGAATTTAAGGTTTTACATTATGGAAAAGCTAAATATATATAAATATTTTCTTATAGTTTTTTATTCGATATATGATATTTGCTCTATAATTTAATCAATTTTAATTTGTTTTATCTGAAATTCACGTTTCTTATCAAGAAAATTGTCAATAAAGTTTGAACTCGACTGGTTAATTTAAAAGGATCCCAATCCATGATTGTGTTATTTAAGATGGGAAGTTATCCTTTTTTTTTTTTTAATTAATAAGTTGTTTAAAGTGAAAACAATGAGAAGAGACCTAACTAATGATAAAGCTAACTAGGTTGCAACATAAAATCTCAAAAAAATAAATAAGATGACAACTTTTATTCAATATTAGTAGTAAGTAATTACTTATGTAATAGTGAAAGTGATGTATGCAATGCACTTTGGGAAGCCCACAAATAATGTGTTTGCAAGAAATCTTGTGAACTTAGCACATGGAATAGTGGGAGAAAGTGATGTATGCACCAACCATCTGTCACATTTTTGCCATAGAAAGAATAGTTTGGATTGTTCTTCTTTTCTTTAAATTTTTTTGTTCACTATCCAACAAGTCCATCCATCATCTTTATTGGTTTTTGATGGTTCAACTAGCTAAGGGGATAGTATTTTTATAAACAAACAAATCACCTTTACCTAGCTTTTGTTCCACTCCATATATTTATTTTACCTATTCGTCCGAATCCACCAAAAAGGATGCCTATGACAAAGTCATCAAAATTCCCATTTAAAGGAAACATATTTGTGCAAGTGTCACTATTTTAGATGTGTGTGTTGCCTCCACTTCCACCCCCTCTTTTTTTTCATTCATAATCATTTCATATTTGATATTTTAATCTAAAGACTATTCAAATTACAAAATCAAAATTTTTATTAAAGGGTTAAAAATATGTTATAGATATAAATACTCCACCCCCACACCCTCTAGCCCCAAGGTGACTTCGCCTCTAATGCAAAACTTTGTAAGTTAGCTTGAAGTAATCAAATCAACATCATATGATATATCGATATCGAGATTTCATTGATTCAATTAATGTTAATACAAAGTTGCGGAATGTTTTAGTTAAATGGAAATACTTCATACTAAGTATTATTTCACTTTTTTTTAAGATGGTTCTGTAAGGATGAAGAAATATTTATCTAATCAAACGGTATCTATCATTGGTTCCCGAAAATTCTTTTCATATCTCCCCTCTCTCAAGTGGATGTATTAGTAGGGCCTATCTTTAGTACACATACCCCACTTCATAAAGGGGTATATATCATATGTGCTGCAAAAGCACAAAGGAAGCAACATCAAATTAAAGGTTGATAGAAGAGTAGATATGTGCCCTAACCATTACTGACACAATAAGGAAAGTTAAGTTTCACATCTTGGGCCCTAATGATTCTTTTATTGTATCCCATACTTTGTGCTAAGTTTTGTCCCCTCCATCTATTTTTTTTTTCCTCAAAATAAAAACTCTTTATCTTATAAGTCAAATGAAGGGGGAGGGGAATATGGATAAATCACTAAAGTGGACAACTTTTGTGTGACACACCTTTCCATTTCTTTATAATTTTTATTGGGGCCACACCCATCTTTTTCATCTAAGATTTTGGGCACAAATATGGGCCAAGATACTTGGACCGTTACCTTTTTGCTCTTGTAGGCTCCACTCATGAAATGATATTCCTTGTAAGAAATCAATATATTAGGTTCTTGCCTTCCCCTCATATGATATGTCCATGTTTTTCTAGGTGAACATAATATTATTATTGATAATTACTTGTCATAAAGGATATTTTCAAATACACCATTAATTGTTGTAGATCTCAAAAAAAAAAAAAGTTTTCAAATCTCAACCATTTATTCGAGATATTATTAACTTTAGTCATTTCTGAGTGTTATTCTATTTTTTTTATTCCTATTTCTTAATAAACATGTCAGGTCGTAAAACTAGATGATTAAAGCAGAAGGGATCAATAGTGGAGAGAGGGAAGAAGAATCTAATAAATGTTTTAATATTTTGTGTTTTGAATTTAAGTTGAAAGGAAAGAAGAATCATAATTTTGGGGTGTCAACCAAAATAATTAATGTTGATAGAGAAGAGACACAAATTAAAATGCATAGATAAGAAAAGTCACTCTCCTTGCATTTAATTTTTATTATTAATAATAATAGTAAAAGGCAAGTGGAGGAAGAGTGGTTGAGATTATTTACATATTCGACTGTTGTATACTTTTATTGATGTTCAAGAAACACACACAAAATATTGGGACCCCTCCACTCTATAAATGAACATGGAATATCTCATCTTTAATTATGGAAAAAAAAAAGTCCATTTTACTATTTCTTTTCTATTTTCATTTTATTCTTTCTACTTTTTCTTAATTTTGGATTTTTTTTTCTCCATCCAAAAGGTTAACAACATAAAGCAAAGGCATGTTTGGGTTTGTGTATATTGCTGGCACCCTTTTGATTTCATTTTTTTCAGAGATCTCAACTCTAACTTCTTTTTCACGTTAGAAAGTGAAAAAGAAAAAAAAAGTGAAAGTATATTATATTATATCAATATTCGTCAACTTGTTCAAACTTTGAGTTTCAATTTTATTACATTTGAGAGAAAGAGTTTTTAAATTAGAAATCACAAAATTATGACTAACAAGAACTTTCATAGAAAAATGCATTAAAAGCGAAAGTTAAAGTATGAGTGACATGAGACAATATGTAAGTAATTTTTTCTCTTTTCCCACCCCAAACGTGAAAGTTTCATTATGATTAAGATGTCTTTTGGTTTGAACTCGGAATTAAAGGCATTATATTTGTCTGAATTGTTCATTGCACATAAGCATAATGACAATATTTTACTTATAATCATCAAAAAAATAAAAACTTTAATCAATAGGATTTTCTTAATATTATTAGGTATAGGGAATAATTAAGGTTAATTATTGAGTCTAAAGGAAATGGCCATCGCACATTGTGCCAAATAAAGATGGCCATGAACATGGTGTGTCTTTGCTGGACTTGAATTACTAAAATCAATCAACTATATAGTTTTTAATTGTGAAAAGGATAAGCTAGGTAAATACTATCGCTATATTAAACCAAAAAATTTAAATACGGTTGACGAATAAATAAGGAGAAAACAAATATTAATTTGATATTTACAATTAGTATAATACGAATGTCGAGCAATACTTTGTCTTGGGCCTCAATTTCTTACTTGAGATGGAATCACTGCCCCGTATACAAGCGATGCGAAAATCAATGTAGCTAACTAGAAATTTGATATGAAATTATTTATTTGTGAGAATATATGTAATTATATTAGATTATATTATTGAATAGCATTTATGGTAAGAATGTTTGTATAATTAAGTAGTTTTTTTCACTATTAAATGTACTTAAAACTTAAAAGTTTGATACTTTGTATGTATTGGACCAAATTACTTCAAATCATGTCGGCCCAATGAGTCTCAGCGACTCTTCTGAACTTGATCAATATTGGGCTTTTGGCAGACCAATCATTGAAGTCCAGGAGGAGTTGATGAACCCCCTAATTCTCTAGGCCCATATCCGTTAAACAGAAATATTATTATTATTATTATTATTATTATTATTATTATTATTATTATTATTTGTTATAAAATCAAGCTCATGGCAATATAAATATAAAGAGATGAAGACAAGAGAAGTAAGATGGAAGATAAGACTTTCTTCTTATTCAAGTGTGTCATACAATGGTAAATGATATCTCTATTTATAGTGTTGAGATATCATAGTCAAAGGTCACTTTAGAATTATACATAGTTATCATCAAGGTTCATATCACCTTGGAATCTTATCACATTGGAAACACTAATACATGAATCCAATTATTGTTGGATAACTCTAATGGATCATCCACATAACACAATAGATTTATAACACTCCCCCTTGGATGTCCATAGATAATGTGCCTCGTTAAAACCTTACTAGGAAAAACCCTGTGGGAAAAAAATTTAGTGAAGGAAAAAGAGTACACATATCTTTTGATACGCACGATTTGTTACCTCATTAAAAACCTTGCCAGGAAAACCCAGTGGGAAAAAACCTCGGTCAAGGAAAAAAGAGTGCAACGCGTATTATACTCCCCCTGATTAAAACATCACTTAATTTCTTGTGATGATGTCTCCAATCTTCGTACATTGTGGTTGGTATATTCTTTTTCAAAGAAAAACCACACATTTCTTGAATATGGTGTGTCATTTATCTCAACCAGACGCACTTTCGACTTGCTTCATGGAGGACTTTTATTTCTGCATAGCAACATTTGCTTCATTGATTGCCAGGATATTATTGTGCCTCCACATGCAAACACATAGCGTGCTTGAGATAGA
>NC_028638.1:42376777-42411360 GCF_001406875.1 Solanum pennellii
CGAAGTACAACATGATTTATTCTTTGAGTCTTTCAAAACAATCAAAATAATATTCAAACTCATGCTATTAAAATTTTATACCTTCTTTCATTTAAGAAGTTTTGTATAGCATGTCATATTCAACCAATAGTAGTATATGTCTTCGGTTCCTGATAATTGTTAGTGACTGAATACTATTTTATTCTAAATCATAAAATATTTTAGAAAATACATACCTAATTTTATGCATATAATACTTTGATCTTCATAACGAGATCAACCAAAATATGAGCTAAAGAAAAACAAGAACTCACTCTCAATTAGATAGAGACTCGTGCTGATAACGTATTATAAAATCAAGCTCATGGCAATATAAATATAAAGAGATGAAGACAAGAGAAGTAAGATGGAAGATAAGACTTTCTTCTTATTCAAGTGTGTCATACAATGGTAAATGATATCTCTATTTATAGTGTTGAGATATCATAGTCAAAGGTCACTTTAGAATTATACATAGTTATCATCAAGGTTCATATCACCTTGGAATCTTATCACATTGGAAACACTAATACATGAATCCAATTATTGTTGGATAACTCTAATGGATCATCCACATAACACAATAGATTTATAACATTATTATTATTATTATTATTATTATTATTATTATTATTAGTTTTATTGTTTGTTAGTAATAATTTGCCCTAATATGTTGTTTATGGCATTTCAATTACCACATGATCAGTTTATTGCTGTTTTGACTATTTTAGCACCGTTTTCTGTTTCAGTTTTCTCTTCATTGTTTTTTTTTTATATCGAAATTTGTTATACTTAAATTGAGAGTTTTTCGAAAATAAATTCTTTATCTTTATGAAATAGTGTTAAGGTTTGTATACATTTTAGACTTTTCAAATCTCAATTATTAAATTTCACTGACTATGTTATTATTATTGTTAGGCCGAGTATATCACGACTCACAACTACACTAGTCAAAGGCTATGTTATGCAGGTGATTCGAGAATGGCCTTGGCCGTTGGTGGTCTCAAAATTTCTACTCCATGCACTTCTTTTTCATGGAAAAACAATTTTAATCTTGAAAATCTGTTCATGAAGTAAATAGGGGAGAAAAGTTAAATAATAAAATAAAAAAATTATACTGATAATAAACAAGAAATTACGTACCTATTCATTTTATTATATACATATAGGCTTTTATTATAATATAAATATGTGATAATATTCTAAATCAATAGACAACAAATCATCATTATAAAACATTATCACATAAGCAATATTGGAAGTCTTGGTTTAATATTTGTGAAGTAAATTTCAAAGTCATCGTACAACTTTACCTTCTCCTCATAGTAGACATTATTCTAATTTCTATGCCAAATCCAATTTTATCGTGATATTGAATGTGGAAGTATTTTTAATATATATTCAATTTTTCGTGTAATAACCTTCGGATGTTGAATGATTAGACAAAAACAAACGAACAAAAAAGAGTAACACAACTAACTTTTCTTTGCAGTAGATAGATAGCGTTCGACATCAATTTTATCAAAAGAATAAATTTGCGAATACTGAATAACTAAATAAGAAAAACAAAATACAATTATATGTTAAGATGTAAGTCCTTCGGGATGGTTCAGTTAGTTTGGAGGATGGTTATTTACATAAATTTTCGAGATCGATCCCCCTCAATACTTTCTGAGTGAGTCTGTCGCATAGGACTTGCCAAGCGCGATTTACATTCCTCGTATGGTTTGTAGGCTATTACATGATGGGGAATTTACCCAGTGCGCACAATATGCTCACCACAAAATGCTCGTCCGAAAGATAGAAGCTGTGATATAGATTGTAGCACCTACGGGTTATCCTGGGATAGAAAAACTTATCTTGTGGGCGTACGAGAGCCTTGTAAGATAGGATATTAATATATTGTGAAAAGTGAAAAATAATATGTTTCTAATGAACATTTTCCATGCAATTATAGAGATAGGAATGTCGTACAGTTTTGGATATACTTGAGGGAAATGGTCAAAAAGGCTTTTAGTTGACAATTTAATTTAATATCAACCACATGATATTTTAAAATTGTAACCATTTTGTTTGTCTTTTGTTTTAGATTAGAGGTGTTGATAACTCACACATGAGAGTGACATATAACCAGCTTCATAATAGTTTATTGCTATAGGAATTAGAATTTTTATTTAATT
Source organism: Solanum pennellii (assembly GCF_001406875.1). Classification (NCBI taxonomy): domain Eukaryota; kingdom Viridiplantae; phylum Streptophyta; class Magnoliopsida; order Solanales; family Solanaceae; genus Solanum; species Solanum pennellii. Next base: position 42,378,976 of record NC_028638.1, read on the forward strand.
AGAATCATTTCACCACTGTTGTTAGCCCCACCTTAATTTTAATTTCAATTTTAAAATATACAATAACTCATTAGTCAAACACAGACTTAAATTTTTCTTAATCCCACTATATACGCCAGATACATGTATACAACGTGATGCATTTCAGATATAAGAGCCAGATGACATGGAAGCGAGAGCGCGTTATTTGTTTATGTATCCTACATACATACATACTTGGAGTTAACCTAATTTTAATTTCATGTATCATGATATACATATATCTAGACATACCTAAATTTGATACGATTCGTAATATTACAACATATTGTACACTTAAATAATTAACTCATATACTAGTGAGAGTGCTATAAGTTACACCCTAAATAAATAGTTTAAGCCCATGGGCTGACCCTGAGCCGGCCCCAATCAAGCCTTAATGACCAATGACTTATATTGGTCGGGCTTATTAGCGCTAATTTTGAAGGGCAAAGAACATAAATCACATACTTTTAAGGCAAAATTACTATTTGTCCCTTATAAGTTTATAGTTACAGAAATTCCTCAAACTATTACAATAATATAAACGCTGATACATTAAGCTGATGCGCGAGATACATTAATCGTTAAGTAAGATACATTACATTTTATACAAGATACACTAATCTGATGTACATTTTATACATGATACACTAATCTGACGCGCGAGATACACTAATATGATGCGCGAGATACATTAATCTGATGCACGAGATACATTAATATGATGCTTGAGATACATTAATCTGATGCGCTGATACATTAATCTGATATTCGAAAATGATAGATTTTGGGGATTTGTAAAACTAATAGGGAATAGTGGTAATAAGAGAATTTAAATGTGGGATTTCTGTTATTTTCCCAATTTCCAATGAGCTTGAAATTTTTTATCCTAACCCTGCTCCAATAATGACTGATCCGATCCCATGCGCAAAACTCATTTTGACGGCTCTACGTATAATACTATTTTAGTGAATAATATTTTTTTTGTCGATAGACATTCTCTATTTTATTGATAGAAAACTAAATTGTACCTAAACGTACAAAATATATAACTAATGCATCTAATTTAGAATATATCTCAAAGATGACTTCTCATTATTCGCTTCTTTCTATTTAATTTGAGAGATGTGATGTCAATACAAGTTTTTTAAAAAGTTTTTTTCTGTTATACGAAAGTATTTTCTAACTAAGAAACAAATTTATGTCGTCTTTGTTTTTAAATATCACCAATGATTAGCTAATTTTGAACAGTACACCTGCATTTAGAGAATAGCACCTTTTTTTTTATTTTATTTATTATGGCTAAGTAAGCGTTTTATGATAAAGTAGTTAATTCTATAGATCATCTCCGTACGGGTGATGAAGGGAGAGGTAGAAAAAAATCATAATTTTTTTGGGGTTAATGTGCACTTGAAATAAGTTAAAAAAATATATATAGTGATAATTTAATTTTTGTACCCATAATAGGTGAAAAAATCGGGAAAAAAAATTCCATTTTGTTAGCTTGAAAAGACTTCTTGTTATGTTTATTTTCAATTATAGATATTCATCTTTCCTAATTTATGTGAAATGATTAAATTTAAGAGTAAAATAATTTAATTTTTAATTATAAATTTGAACATGAAATTCCTAAGTTTTTTTTGAATGAAAATCTACATATTTAAAGATCACGTGAAAAATACTACACATCACAATAATTGATAAAATATATAAAAATTATATGAATAATTTGTTGTCAAACAAATACTTATTTAAATACGAAATTCAAAAATTGGCACCTAAATTAGTAACTGTCACCATTTGTCCCACAACACTGCACTGTGACTCTGTAAGTGTAAGTTGTAACGTTACCAAATCAAGCTAACGAAATTAAATCACAAAATTAATAATTACTCCTTCATCACTCAAAAAATAAACTAAAATAGTACGTTCTAGTTTTTCAAAAATCTCACAGCTGGCTTAGATTATGGAAGTACTATTATGATACTGTTTAAATTAACAGATTTTTGGATCTTAATTTATCATATATAAATTCCTTAAAATTCTCCGACGTACGTATTCCCTCATTCCCTTTTTTTTAAAAAAATAAAACATGAAATGTTATATTTTATAAATTCCACGTATAGGATAAGAAAAAGTCGAAAATTTTCGTTTGAAACACGTGCCTTTGTGATGCATCAAGCAAAAAAAATTAAATCACTAATCAAAACCACACTGTTTAGCGGGTATATACACATGCCTGCCCTTATTTGTAAAAAAAGGTAGCCGTACATATATTTTTTTAAATTCAGGCGTTATACTCTCTATCCTTCGAGTGAATACTTTATACGCTCTAAATAAATTCTCCACCGTGTAATAACTCTGCAAATCACATGGGGTACATATTTTTTAAAAAAGGAAATTCATCACTCAATAACTGTTGGTACATGATATACATAGAAAATCATTGAATGTTATATTCTTCTTATTTAATATCATGATTTGCTTCCAACTAATTAATTTAAACAAATTGCTCTTTTTATCTATCATAGCTTAATATCTAAGTGTGTATATATATATCATCTCTCTCATATATCATAACTCACAACGCAAAGCAAACAAAAAACATATTCTTACTCAAAATTCAAAAACCTCTACATTTGCACAATGACAAATTATAATTTCAAGCACATCGCCATCATCTTTATTCTCATATCAATTTTCATCCCTCGAGTTTTATCAGTAGTAGAAGATTGTGGAGCGGAAGAAGATAACTCATGTGTCAATAAATCCAAAGCGTTACCCTTAAAAATCATAGCCATAGTCTCCATATTAATCACTAGTATGATCGGAGTTTGTCTTCCACTAGTCACACGTTCTATCCCGGCCCTAAGCCCGGAAAGAAACCTTTTTGTGATAGTCAAGGCATTTGCTGCCGGAATTATATTGGCTACGGGGTTTATGCACGTGCTTCCTGACTCATTCGACATGTTGTCGTCGAGTTGCCTTAAGGAGAATCCATGGCACAAATTCCCCTTCACTGGATTTGTTGCTATGTTGTCTTCTATAGTTACAATGGCTATTGACTCTATAGCAACTAGTTTGTATAGCAAAAAACATAGAGCTGGTTTGGTTAATCCAACTGGTGGTGCTGATCAAGAAATGGGTGCAGTAAATGGTGGACATTCACATCATCATCATGGATCACTTTCGACTAAAGATGGAGTTGAAGGCACTAAATTACTACGATATAGAGTCATTGCTATGGTTAGTTTTATTCATCTTTTATTAATTTGGTCATTATCCTTTACTAGGACACTATCAGGTCACATAAATGATAATTATATGTTACTGCCTATAAATAATGAAATTGATTAATAGTAGCAAAGTAATTCGTTTTAATTGATTAGTGGGAAGCAAATCACAATATTAAATAAGAAAATAAAAATCGAAATTACACTTGATGAAGCCTAATGGCACTTGTCAGTACAACTTTAATGTGATATTTTTTTTTACCAAAATTGGCGAGATCTTTTTTCCTACTTTAATTATAGCTAAAACTTTTGTTAAATTGATTTAGTGTACATATTAAATTTTAAATAAAACAACTGTAAATATGTACTTGAGAAAATGGAGAGAAAATATAATAGATTGAGAGGAGCCAAATCCACGTATTACTGCTAGTCTACTACTTACTACAAGAAGTTAAAATTTGTGTATATAATTAGCGTCTATAAGATAGCTGTTTTTTCAAAAGTATATAAGATAGCTGAAATAGAAGCTTTTTCCTCCTTAAATCAGTTAGAATTTCGTATTATAAAACATGAATTACTTATCCTACTCCTATCTAATTGATTCAATCAAAATATATCATTTTCTTTTAGTAATGAGTAAAGATTGCGGTGAGTTGTTTTGATATATGGATCCGTACAATAAAATAATATATTGTATGCCCGCGTTATTTTATTGAAACTAAACAATTCAATAAGGTGAAAGTCAAGTAAACAATCTCTATTATTTGTGTACTTTAAATTTGTCCTATCATAGTCGATTTGTTTATGTATTACTACTAATAAATCCTAATATATCCACATCATTTTGTCCTTTGACTAAGTTTATTTTTTTTTAATCGCTAATCAATCGGTTCATCAATATTGATTTGAACTTAATTAAAAATCAACACAGGCCGACTAATTAAATAACCTTAATTCTAACTCATTTATTCTAAATCATATACTACATAACATATTGAAATCATCATAAAAAAAATGTAATGTTTTTGCAGGTGTTAGAGCTGGGAATCATAGTTCACTCAATAGTAATAGGAATTTCACTTGGAGCTTCAAACAATACATGTACAATTAAAGGATTAGTTGCTGCACTTTGCTTTCATCAAATGTTTGAAGGAATGGGACTTGGTGGTTGCATTCTCCAGGCAAGTTTTCATTTTTTTTCGAATAAATAGTACCTATCATTAATTAAATATATATTAATATTATAGTAACTTTTTTTTTTTTTTCCCATCCAGGCTGAGTACAAGTTTTTGAAGAAGACACTAATGGCATTTTTCTTCGCAGTAACAACTCCATTTGGTATAGCACTTGGTATGGCATTGTCAACTACTTATGAGGAAACTAGCCCACGGGCGTTAATAACTGTTGGATTACTGAATGCATCATCTGCTGGACTTTTGATTTATATGGCTTTGGTTGATCTTCTTGCTGCTGATTTTATGGGTGACAAATTACAAGGCAGTGTCAAACTACAAATCAAGTCATACATGGCTGTTCTTTTAGGTGCTGGTGGAATGTCTCTCATGGCCAAATGGGCCTAGCTTTGTCTTTTCATATAAGTCTGTGAAATACCTCCTTTATTGAATTGCAAAATTGTAATCGTCTATACTTTTCAATTTCGTGGTTAAATTTGAACTGCAAAGTATTTCCCTCACTTTAGCATTGTTACTTATGTTATAAAATAACTAGCTAACAAACTAATATTACTAAACTAAATTAAAAATAAGAACAGATAAAGAGAGTATAATAATACTCCATATAGCAAACTTTTCTAATCTCTACCTATGCGAAGAAAATATGTTATTTATAGTCAATAGAAAAATATAAACTAAACACTTGATTATTGATAAGTTATTCATTTAGTCAAATAATTACACCTCAAATATAGATGATCTCATATATCATTATATTAATAAAGTAAATAACGACTCTTAAAGAATGATCCACGTGACATTCATTTAGTTTTACAGTAACTTAATTGTTTTCAAGCTGTTTATGCGGAGTTTTTTAATAGTCAAAGTCAATGGATTATAATGGATATCCATTTGTAATCTACCAGCGGTATATTAGTATTTCGCCTGAATAAATTTAATTATAGTAGTACTCTTCTTTCAAAATGGAGTACTTCTTTTGCTCACTATTCTTTTGGTGTGCATTTGGAATGGTTCCAAAAAAATTTAAGTGACGGTTCTGATACACTTTATTTTTTTTTAAGTATTGAGCTTACCTAATTAGTTCGAGGATACATTTTCGTTAATTTTTGCTATCACATTGTTGATTTTTTTCAATCTTTTTTGATATATGTAAATTCAGATTTTTTATATATCTAATTGATTTCGTGTTTCTTAAACTAATGTATAATGCTTTTGTGTCAACATCATGATACATTACAATTTTATCATGTACGGTATATCGTATTCAAATATTAATTTTGATACATAACCTTAATTAGTATTGATACTTGATATCATGTATCAACCTTTACATCTACAAATTTATGAAACATCAACGAACTCGATAACTTGAATATTGATTCATTCATGTATATGTTTGCTACCTCAGTTGTAGTTAGTTGTTGATTCATTGAAGTTGTATTAGTACAATTTGTAGACAAGTTTGATTCAAAATTTGTGATTTTTTTTGGAATAATTTGATACATACCTTCACTTTTGAACATTTTGTTGAGTACAGAGTATCTTTCGACGGCTATTGACTAGACATTGCTTAGAAGATCAGTGATCATTCGAATTCGAGGGTGAGCTACTTCGTAGGAGCTGCCTTGAGTTCTCTTTATGTACAGTCCATTCTACTTGGACTTAGACTAGTTCTTTAGATGATGAATCTTGTAAGAATTTTGGTACATTAACTTTCACGTTCTAGGGGTTGTATTTCCGCATTCGTGTTAGTTCATTTGTTTAGTTCCCTAATAAATATTTTAGTCATTTAAATCTGCTTGTGTATCTTTAAATACCTTAATCGTTAAGTTGCTTGGTTGGATTGTAGTAATGATTCTCCCACTGGAGGGTTAGTGTGGGTGCTAATCACAAAGTTTGGGTCGGATGACATGTAGCTAGATGATTAGCTTTTGTGTTGAGTGAAGCAAAAATCATATATTTGGTCAAAATAATAGAAATAAAATGGGAAAATAATGACACCAATAGATGAGAAAGGGGATTTCTTTGAAATTGTAACTGTAGCAAACCGTTTTCCTTTTCTTAATAATTTGCGGAAGAATATTTAGTTAAGGAAAAGTTTACTCATTGGATACACTTACATAAGATGACGTATTTTACAGAATTTTTTTGCTACTCACAATAGGTCATGAAGATAAAAGAAGGCCACACTTATTACTCAAAACAAAATATGAAGACAAATTTAAGCCCAAATTGCCATGACAGACATTCCACCAGCACCAAGAAGAACAGCCATGTAAGACTTGATTTGTAGCTTGACACTGCCTTGTAATTTGTCACCCATAAAATCAGCAGCAAGAAGATCAACCAAAGCCATATATAGCAAAAGTCCAGCAGATGATGCATTCAGTAATCCAACAGTTATTAACGCCCGTGGACTATTTTCCTCATAAGTAGTTGACAATGCTATACCAAGTGCTATACCAAATGGAGTCGTTACTGCGAAGAAAAATGCCATTATCGCCTTCTTCATAAACTTGTACTCGGCCTGGATTAGAACAAGAGTTGAATTAGAGAATGTAATAAGATACTACGAATGGTTGATATTTGTTATTGATAAACTTTAAACGAAAAAAGTTCTCCTTTCCATTTAATTTCTTCACAAAAATGAACACTATAGCTACTTGCCTGTAGGATGCAACCACCAAGCCCCATTCCTTCAAACATTTGATGAAAGCAAAGTGCAGCTACAAGTCCTTTAATTGTGCATGTATTGCTTGATGCACCTAGAGATAGCCCTATCACTATTGAGTGAACAATAATTCCAAGCTCTAACACCTGCAACAACGTTTAAAGATAAACTATTTGTAAACACAGTAATTCTTTTTTTAACAGACTAAAAAGATATATTGTATGTACGTGTTAGATAATAGAACAAAAGAAGGAAACTCACCATGGCAATTACTCTGTATCTTAGTAATTTTTTGCCATCAAGTCCATCTTTAGTCGAAAGGGATCCATGATGATGATGGGAATGAACATGATTTCCAGACACAGCCATTTCTTGATCACCTTCTGGATTAACCACACCACCTTTATGTTTCTTGCTGTACAAACTAGTAGCTATAGAGTCAATAGCCATCGTTACTGTTGGAATTCTGACCCCCAAATTTGCCTTAGGAACAGGTTTATTCTATATGTTCTTTTGGAAAAATTACAGCAGTTACGTTTTGTGAAGTAAATAAAACAATGACACAATATTTTATCGCGGAAAACCCCAACTCACAAGGGTAAAAACCACGACCTACACCTCTGTAGGATTTAACTCCACTTTATTAAATTTCACGTCTCAACAAAAGATTACAAAGCTATGTAACCTAAGGAATTATAAACTCTAATTCCTAGAGGAATTATAAACTCTAATTCCTAGCTAAGAAATTATAAACTCTAATTTCTAGCTACCCAAAGACACAAAACCCCCCGGTTTAATATCTTCCAATGTTCTTCAAGTTCTACAACTTGTTGAACAACTCCTACTCACAAAACTCAGATTGTAAACAAGACTCTTGAATACAATTTTACAATTTTTCCTCACAAATTGCTACGCTCCCAATAAATCTCAAAACTCTTTCAAACTTCTTGATCGTGTTTTGATCTTCTCTCTATGTAAGTGCGCACTTTTTTTTGATGCAAATAGCTCCCTATTTATAGATCAAAACTTCAACAAATCCTTGTATAATTCAACTTGTATTTGCCTTCTACAAATCCTTGTTGACTTCTACTTGGACTTCTTTTCTACAGAATTTCCTTAAATAAATAAGAAGGCACAATTTCCTTAAATAGATTTCCTTAAATAGGAATTAGTTTTCCTTCTTTCACTTGGCTTTGAACTCCTTTATAAAAGGAAACTTTTTGTACTTGTTGCTACTTGAAAAAAAATAATAATTCTACAGCTTTATAACTTCTAATTCACGTTGTTGACGTTCTCCTTATCAAAGTCAGATTCGTTTTGTAAGGAACACGTCTGTACAACCTGTTTCTTTCATCTGTTTCTGTATTTGTCAATTATCAAAATCTTTATCATTCTAACAAATTCCCCCTTTTTGATGATGACAATTATACATTTTGAACTCCGCAAATAAGACACACATCATCCTTCTTTTGTCATTTACTACTACAACTCCTTAACTTTGTCATACTTCAAAACAACAATACTTAAACAAATTCCCCCTTTTTGACTATGGCAAATTTTATCTGCTTGCATTGAATAGGTACACATAACTCATATGCATATGCAGCTGCTTCCCCCTTTTGACATTAGGCAAATTCGATACTCATGGCCACTGGGCTATCACTTACACAAACACTTAAAAATCAAGAACCCAATGAACTAAAACAAAGCATTAGCATAAACATAGGAGATAGACATTAACCTGAAATTCAAACCCAACATTAGCATTAATCAAAAAGCATATACACCACAAATGTAATCAAAATTAAACATAGAATCAAGCACTTGTGATGAAAAAAACTTTGGAAGTCAAAGGATAGAGTGGTTAGGTAATATCAAAAGATGAGAGGATAAATAAAAGTCATTTTTCAGCAGCAAAAATATCTTTTGGATTAACAAAATTAGCAGCCTTCTCAATTTCAAAGTTAACCTTGGTCTATGCACGCTCAATCCTTTTTTTTTTTTTTTTTTTTTTCACTTTTAAGGAACTTGTTCAATCAATCATGTTCTTTCTGCAGAAACAATAGTTCACTCATCTTTAATTTCAATAGAGTCAGTAAGAGGAACAAATTTTCTTGAATATCACTTGTAAAGGAACATGTTCTCTCAATATGTTCCTTGGACGTGTACTATCAACTGCAGCATCAACTAGAAATTTTATTTTATATCAATTCGAATCCCAGTTTATATGGTTCCCAATAGAAGAACTAGGTTCGACAGATGTATCTCTCGTCGATTCCCTTTTACTAGATGCACCCAAGTTGATCCTAACAAGTGAACTTTGTTTAAGTATAGGGTCTCCAAAATATTCCCCCTCACAATGTAAATCCTCCAAGACTTTACTCAATACAAAATATTCCCCCTAAGAACCAGCACACTCTACTTTCTTAATCTGTATATATAAGGCCCCAAGTAGAGGTGTCCTCCATCAAATTCATTTCAACCACAGACCATCACATTGGGATAAGGCTTTTTAAGAAGATATTTGTTTTGGTAGTATTTAGGGCATGAATATCTTTTGGGACAAGTGGAAGAAATAGGTTCAAGTGCATTGACTTTATATTTAATCATGAATAATTGTAGTGCACATACCTTAGATCTCTGGATAATGCTGAATTTTGCTTCAATTTTACCAAGTCTCTCTCCTGTGCTAGATGCAAATACAATGTTATAGTGCATGAGTAGCATGACTTTAAAAGTGGTATAGAGACATACAACTTAATGTACAAAACTGAGCATAGAACTCAATATTAGAGGGCAATATGCGCAATGTTCATTAGCCATTTTTGGATACTTATTTAACCTTAATCATCCCCAAGTTTAAAATTGTTCCTTTTGAAAGTGTTTTCCTTGGCTGATCATATTTTTGATTGATTGATCATCATAGTGCGCATAATTGTTAGATACTGCATAGGTTGAACCTGTTTCCTTCAACATGCTTCTTCAGTCTTTCTCCATTTTTTTTCAACCATTTTTTTCAATTTTTTTTTCAGTTAATGTTATTCATCCATTCTTCTTCCCCCTTTTTTTTCAAGTGAGAGGATTTTTTTTTTAAAAAAAAATTTACAATCATGCATCTGAAACAACATGTTCAATTGGTGAATGTTGTCGGCTTCCTCTCACTTTTCCTGCAAATTCAAATGTTAGATTTAGGAACCCAGACTAGCTTGGGTCCTTTGTATTGACAAAAAGGATGAATAAGATCTCTATATGCCCAGTTGGGCAGATTATTTTTCCTTTGAGTATACATGTTCCTTTGAACAGTTTTATAAGTTCCTCTTGCATTATTTTCTGCACTAGCTTTGTATTTAGGACAATATTGTTTAGAGTGACCTGAGATACCACAAATAATACAAAACATAGGATTCCCATTTATGGATTGTTCATACCGTATTCCAGTTTTAATGTTCCTATTATTGTTACCTAGATGGGTTACTATCATGGAGGATTTTGTCCACTTATTTGCTCTTTCCAGATCACTTCTCATCCTATTTAATTCAAGATTTATTCTTCTAGAGTTTTGCTTTTCTAGTTTTAAAATATTTTTGAGTTTGTCGACCTCAAGTGTTTGGTCAGGCAGTTCACTCCCTTTTTCTTTACCAAGAACTTTTAAGTTTAGATTCTCAGTTCTTAGTTCCAGATTGTGAGATTCAAGTTGCTTGATTTTCCCTTGAAGGTCATGTTTGTTCTTATTAAGATCAATGTGCTCAAACTTTAAGCTAGCGTTTAATCCCTTTTTAAGAGTTTCTTGAAGTTCTTACTTATCAGAGCAAGATCATCATCATCTATGTCAGATTCATCACTTTCAGTTGCTTTAAATCCAAGATTTTTCTCTTTTTTTCCTTCACCTCTTTTGTCAACATTCATCTCATAAGTTTTGAGATTTCCTACTAATTCATCCAAAGTCATATTGGTTAGATCTTTGGCTTCTCTGATTGCAGTAACTTTTATTTCCCATGATCTAGGCAGAGTCCTTAGTACTTTGTCTACCTGTTCCTCAGTGGTGTATACTTTGCCCAAGGATATTAACTCATTTACAACAGTGGTAAATCTGGTGATCATATCCTGAAGTGATTCTCCGGGTTTCATCTTGAAGGCTTCATATTCAGAACAAAGTCTGGCAATTCTGAATTTACGAACTTGAGTTGTACCTTCGTGAGATTTTTTAAAGTGTCCCATATTTGTTTTGCAGAGGTACAACTAGAGATGCGGTTAAACTCATCAGGTCCTAATCCGCATACCAGAATGCACTTAGCTTTTGCATTCTTTCCTAACATCTTGTAATCGGCTTCTTTATACTTTTCTATAGGTTTAGGTACCTTATTCCCTTCACTATCAATAATAGTAGGAATTAATGGTCCATTAGTAATTCTAACCCATAATTCGTAATCTTCAGCTTGAATGAAATCTTCCATTCTTGTCTTCCACCAAGAGTAGTATTCTCCATTAAATAATGGTGGTCTGTTGATGTGTTGTCCTTGACCATGCCCAAGAGGAGGTGCAAAATTCATTATGATCTTATCTTGAGTTGTTAGACTCTTCAAAGATAACCTGCTCTGATACCAATTGTTGGAATTCTGACCCCCAAATTTGCCTTAGGAACAGGTTTATTCTATATGTTCCTTTGGAAAAATTACAGCAGTTACGTTTTGTGAAGTAAATAAAACAATGACACAATATTTTATCGCGGAAAACCCCAACTCACAAGGGTAAAAACCACGACCTACACCTCTGTAGGATTTAACTCCACTTTATTAAATTTCACGTCTCAACAAAAGATTACAAAGCTATGTAACCTAAGGAATTATAAACTCTAATTCCTAGAGGAATTATAAACTCTAATTCCTAGCTAAGAAATTATAAACTCTAATTTCTAGCTACCCAAAGACACAAAACCCCCCGGTTTAATATCTTCCAATGTTCTTCAAGTTCTACAACTTGTTGAACAACTCCTACTCACAAAACTCAGATTGTAAACAAGACTCTTGAATACAATTTTACAATTTTTCCTCACAAATTGCTACGCTCCCAATAAATCTCAAAACTCTTTCAAACTTCTTGATCGTGTTTTGATCTTCTCTCTATGTAAGTGCGCACTTTTTTTTTATGCAAATAGCTCCCTATTTATAGATCAAAACTTCAACAAATCCTTGTATAATTCAACTTGTATTTGCCTTCTACAAATCCTTGTTGACTTTTACTTGGACTTCTTTTCTACAGAATTTCCTTAAATAAATAAGAAGGCACAATTTCCTTAAATAGATTTCCTTAAATAAGAATTAGTTTTCCTTCTTTCACTTGGCTTTGAACTCCTTTATAAAAGGAAACTTTTTGTACTTGTTGCTACTTGAAAAAATAATAATTCTACAGCTTTATAACTTCTAATTCACGTTGTTGACGTTCTCCTTATCAAAGTCGGATTCGTTTTGTAAGGAACACGTATGTACAACCTGTTTCTTTCATCTGTTTCTGTATTTGTCAATTATCAAAATCTTTATCATTCTAACAGTTACTATAGCGGACAACATTGCCACAAATCCAGTAAAGGGGAATTTGTGCCACGGGTGCTCCTTAAGGCAACTCGACGACAACATGTCAAACGAGTCCGGTAGCACGTGCATAAACCCCGTAGCTAGGATAATTCCAGCAGCAAATGCCTTAACTATCACAAAAAGGTTTCGTTCCGGGCTTAGGGCCGGGATAGAACGTGTGACTAGTGGAAGACATACTCCGATCATACTAGTGATTAATATGGAGACTATGGCTATGATTTTTAAGGGTAACGCTTTGGATTTATTTACACATGAGTTATCTTCTTCTGCTCCACAATCTTCTACTACTGATAAAACTCGAGGGGCCAAAATTGAGATGAGAATGAGGAAAATGGCGATGTACTTGAAATTATAATTAGCCATTTTGCAATTGTGAAGATTTTTTTTAGTATAAGAATATGTTTTTTTTGTTTGTTTGTGGTTATGAGTTATGAGTTATGTTATCTTCAGTCTACTAGCTATTTATATATACTTTGAGTTTTGGTATTCCGTGTGCTAGATAGGATTTAAAATATATAAAATACATTATCCAAACGTAACATAGGGTTAGCAAAACAATGATTGGTGGCTTTTTCATTTTTAAAAATTAATTGATGTTGGATAACACATTGAAGCCTAATACTATTTCACCAAAGCTAGCATGAAAATGGCTGGAATTCGCGAAAATAAACAATATTATACCATAGTAAAGGCATGAAGTGGGCCTAAATGTTTAATAAAGATATATACATGTGGATTTTCTACTTACAAATACGGAAAATATGTATCCAAAATGGCAAAGGGTGTGTTTTAAACGAGTGCTGAATAAGGAAAGCACGTGGTTGATGTTGACTTGGTAGTTTCTTTTCCTACATGGATTTTACAAAATACGACCATTTTATGACTTAATATTCCAAGAAACAATTTAAATAATCGTTCTTCCAGCCATTTATATTACAAATAGGGGAAAAGGGTTTGATAAACCCCTCAACATTGTCATTTAAAGTTGATATACTACTTATTATGAAAATGGCTCATATATACCCCTACTTGTAAACAAATGGCTCACATATACCCTTTTCCTCTAACGGAAATGAAAAGAATATAATTTTAATCTAAATTTTTATTATTTTTTTCTAAAAATATGATCCCATATGAGTAAATTTAATCCTCGTCAGACATATTTTTTTTGACTTTTTTTTGTTTTAATGGATAATTTATAATTATTATTTTGATAATCAAATTTATTTATGTTTCACTAATATTCTTGTAAAACTTATTGTAGATGATCAAATTTTTTCTTCGAATACGAAATTAAATTACAATACACAAAAAAAATAGTTTAATTTTTTTTCTTTAAACTAAGGAATGAAAGAAAAAAAAATAAGAATAAGAAACTCAAATGATTATAATAAAAGAAGTTAAAAAATAATTTATGTACGAAAAAAATTAAAATATACCTTAAACTTTGATAGAAGAATCATATGTACCCCTAAATAATTTTTTTTAAAAAAATTAGAGGTAATAAATATAAATTTAAAACTAATTTTTTAACTTGCGTTAAATGAAGGGTATATGCGAGCCATTTTGTAATGGCAGGGGTATATGTGAGCCGTTTGTATAACGGTAAGGGCATATATGAGTCACTTTTATAACGAGAAGTATATCAGCTCCAAATGACAAAGTTGAAAGGTATATCAGACCCTTTTCCCTTAAAAATAGTTAACGAATATCTAATTTATATATACGGAAAAAAAAAGAAATAATAGGACTAAAGTTGCATGTTGGATTTATTGGAGACTCACCCGACAAGGAGCTCAAGAACGATGTTGTAATAAAAAAAAGTTTTTACTTTATTTTTTCCATATTTAAAATAATAGTTTTCCCTTTTAAGTTTTGCTTCCATGTAAATAGAAGCTTTGTTATTTAAGATAAGCTAATAATTAGGATATAGTTGGAAAGTTTATGACCTTTTCCACTTTTACTTCCGTTTAAATACGAATTTGTTATTTAACACACCTAACAATTAGGATAGCTGGGTAGTTTCTTATTTTATGTTTTTTAGCTATACAGAGGAATAAACATACAAACATTGACAAAAAATTTTCTTCTTTATCTTTTATATTTTTTTTAAAAATTACCTTTATATTTACAGAATGATACATTATAATTTCAATCACATCGTCATTTTCTTCGTTCTCATCTCAATTTTCGTCCCTCAAGTTTCTTCAATAGTAGAAGATTGTGGACCAGAAGAGAACAACTCATGTGTCGATAAATCTAAAGCGTTACCTTTAAAAATCATAGCCATAATTTCCATCCTTATAACTAGTATAAAATTTGCTTATGGCTTACATTAGTTACACGTTCTATCCCGGCCCTAAGCCCGGATAGAAGCCTTTTCGTGATTGTCAAGGCATTTGCTTCTGGAATTATATTAGGTTCGGGTTTTATGCACGTGCTACCTGACTCATTCGATATGTTGTCATCGAGTTGCCTTAAGGAGAACCCGTGGCACAAATTCCCCTTCACTGGATTTGTAGCTATGTTGTCTGCTATATTTACAATGGCTATTGACTCAAAATCTACTAGTTTGTATAGCAAGAAACATAGAGCTGGTTTGGTTAATCCAGAAATTGGTCAACCTCAAGGTGGTGTTGATCTGGAAATAGGTGCAAAATTACTCAGATACAGAGTGATTGCTATGGTGAGCTTTATTTATATTATATTAATTTGATCTATTATGAATCCTCATCAATAAGGTGAAAGTTCAAATTGTCAACTAATTGAGCTACTAATCATATTAATTGTAGCAATATATACTTGTTTGTAATTTCTTATTTAATATATCGATAAATAAAATAACGTTTTTGCAGGTGTTAGAATTGGGAATCATAGTTCACTCAGTAGTAATAGGGATTATTTCACTTGGAGTTTCAAATAATACATGTACAGTTAAAGGATTAGGTGCTGCACTATGCTTTCATCAAATGTTTGAAGGAATGGGACTTGGTGATTGCATTCTCCAGGCAAGTTTTCATTTTACAAATAATAACATTAATTTGACATACTTTCTTAGAGTACGTATTATTGCTAATATATACATATAATATATAGTTTACATTCACTAATTTTAGTCTTTTTTGAAAATAATCAGGCTGACTACAAGTTGTTGGAGAAGCAATGATGGCATTTTTCTTTTCAGTAACTACTCCATTTGGTATAGCACTATCAAATACTTATCAAGAAAATAGCCCTCGTGCTTTAATAATTGTGGGCTTGTTGAATGCATCATCAACTGGGCTTTTGATATATATGGCTTTTGGTTGATCTTCTTGCTGCTGATTTTATGGGTGACAAATTACAAGGCAGTGTCACGCTACAAATTAAATCATACATGGCTGTTCTTTTAGGTGCCGGTGGAATGTCTCTCATGGCCAAATGGGCCTAGCTTTGTCTTTTCATATAAGTCTGTGAAATACCTCCTTTATTGAATTGCAAAATTGCACTAAAAAGCGAAGGATTGCGTCGTTTTTAAAAAACGTCGTTTGGACTCGGTCGCTCTTCCATCGTGGCTTTTCAATTTGCAATGAACTGAATCGCTCTGAAACGTTTGAATCGCTCTGAAACGTTAGATGACGTTCTTTTTTAAAAAAAAAAAAGAAGTATGAGGTGTGAATATATATTGAGATGGATTGTTAGGTTATATGTTGATCATGATGCTACTGGCCACTAATGTGGAATACATGAACGAGGACAGATCACATGATTTTGTATGAGGCCTACCACTTTAAGCGCTGGTTGCGACTCCTTGTAGGATTGTGCAAAATGAAAAGTGTCCAACCTTATTTTGAAAAAATATAAAATACATAGTTATAGTTATATGTAGTGGAATTAGAGATTTTGTACTTGGCATATACATAAAATGTATATTTTTTTTATTTAACATGTACATAAACAAGGCCATTATAAATTAAATGAAATGTTTTACATTATGTTTCTATATCTTCAAATTTAATTTTATATGCTTATACATGTGTTATTTAATTTTTTTTATACTAGGCATACAAAGACTACTTCATAATGGAGATATATTGTCAATATCTTTATTTTTGGTTGGTTAAAAAAATTGTCAATATCAATAATTTTTATGAGTGTAATATAATATCTAAAAGGTAAAATAAATATTACAAATTAATTATATGAAAGCTTGACGAGGTGATTTATCATGAAAGTGTGGATGATTCACCTGGTAGGAAAAAATAGTAAAGCCAAATCTTTTTTTATTCCCTCTACTTAATATATTTGCAGAAGAATTTCGCTGGAAAGGTTCACTCGCTAGAAAGCCTAATACGTCCTCCGTTCATTTTTAGTTGTTATGTTTGGCTTGTAAAAGTTAATTTAATTATTTTTTAATAAAAAATGAGATATTTAAAAGTTATACGAAAAGTACTATAAATTAAAAAATTCTTTCATATCAATATTAATGAAATTACAATACATAGTAAAATATTAGTCAAAATTTTTATCATTAGATTCTCAAAAAGGAAATGATCACTACGACAAAAATATCTTTTACCGGCAAAAGATATACATATTAACAAAGAGTGTTAAAGTCTTTAAGTAGAAAAAAAATATACACATTAATGAAGAGTGTTAAAGTGTTTACCAGCATTAGTTAATTGCTATTGAATCCAATATCAGATATAAAAAACAAGTTCTAATTGCCGCGATATATTTAGTGACAATTTAGCTATTGTTATTAATTAATGTAAGGAATGACTAGTAAAATTGGACGGAGGGATTATACGTTATATCGATTCCTGCATCAACAAACGTCTAACTTTGGCTATGAAAAGCTCTAAAAGACGCATAATATTGTAATTAAGACCAAAAGAGTAGAGATGTATTTTACTGAATATTTTGTAACTCACAATTAAGTCATGACTCATGTATTTTAAAACGATACCAAATTATAATTTCAAACTTAGATGAAAGGAGGGACGGACAAAAAAAATGCCTGAGGGTGGGGGGATGGAGTGTTTACACACTTATTGCTCAAAACAAAATATGAAGACAAGTTTAAGCCCAAATTGCCATGACAGACATTCCACCAGCACCAAGAAGAACAGCCATGTAAGACTTGATTTGTAGCTTGACACTGCCTTGTAATTTGTCACCCATAAAATCAGCAGCAAGAAGATCAACCAAAGCCATATATATCAAAAGTCCAGCAGATGCTGCATTCAGTAATCCAACAGTTATTAACGCCCGTGGACTATTTTCCTCATAAGTAGTTGACAATGCTATACCAAGTGCTATACCAAATGGAGTCGTTACTGCGAAGAAAAACGCCATTATCGCCTTCTTCATAAACTTGTACTCGGCCTGGATTAGAACAAGAGTTGAATTAGTGAATGTATTTGCAAATAGTCGAGTAATAAAATGAACAAACACTATAGCTACTTGCCTGTAGGATGCAACCACCAAGCCCCATTCCTTCAAACATTTGATGAAAGCAAAGTGCAGCTACGAGTCCTTTAATCGTACATGTATTGCTTGACGCACCTAGAGATAGCCCTATCACTATTGAGTGAACAATAATTCCAAGCTCTAACACCTGCAACAACGTTTAAAGATAAACTATTTGTGGACACAGTAATTCTTTTTTGAACAGACTAAAAAGATATAGTATACGTACGTGTTAGATAATAGAACGAAAGAAGGAAACTCACCATGGCAATTACTCTGTATCTTAGTAATTTTTTGCCATCAAGTCCATCTTTAGTCGAAAGGGATCCATGATGATGATGGGAATGAACATGATTTCCAGCCACAGCCATTTCTTGATCACATTCTGGATTAACCACACCACCATTATGTTTTTTGCTGTATAAACTAGTAGCTATAGAGTCAATAGCCATCGTTACTATAGCAGACAACATAGCCACAAATCCAGTAAAGGGGAATTTGTGCCACGGGTGCTCCTTAAGGCAACTCGATGACAACATATCAAATGAGTCCGGTAGCACGTGCATAAACCCCGTAGCCAGGATAATTCCAGCAGCAAATGCCTTGACTATCACAAAAAGGCTTCGTTCCGGGCTTAGGGCCGGGATAGAACGTGTGACTAGTGGAAGACATACTCCAATCATACTAGTGATTAATATGGAGACTATAGCTATGATTTTTAAGGGTAACGCTTTGGATTTATTGACACATGAGTTGTCTTCTTCTGCTCCACAATCATCAACTACTGATAAAACTTGAGGGGCCAAAATTGAGATGAGAATGAAGAAGATAGCGATGTGCTTGAAACAATAATTTGTCATTGTGGTAGCTATAATGTATATTTAGTGAATATGTTTATTTGTTTGTGGTTATGAATTATGATATCTTGCGATCGAGCTACTACTTATATATACTTTAAAATTTTGCTAATCCGTGTGCTAGCTACTATTTAAAATTTATTAAATTCAATATCCAAGTGTAACTTAGGGTAAGCTAAACAACAATTGGTGGTTATGTCATTTTTTAAAAAATAATTAAAGTTGGATAACACATTGAAGTCTAATACTATTTCACCAAAGCTAGCATGAAAATGGCTGGAATAAGTGAGGATAAATAGTACTATATATTTTTTAAAAAAATAGAAGTGAACGGTATAGTATTATGTCATAGCAAAGGCATGAAGTGGGCCTAAATGTTTAATAAAGATATATACATGTGGATTTTGTACTTACAAATACGGAAAATATGTATCCAAAATGGTAAAGGGTGTGTTTTAAACGAGTGCCGAATAAGGAAGGCATGTGTTTGATGTTGACTTGGTATTTTCCTATCCTATCTGGATTTTACAAAATATGATCATTTTATGACTTAATATCGAAAGAATTCGGGTATATCGATATAAAAAAGTAAACAGTAATTCAAATTGGATTATTTATATAAATTAATATCTCATTGAACGTGAATTATCTTGATTTTATGATCTTACGAGTTACGTATTGTCAATTGTGCATAAAATCCTCAAACAATAGGTTGATTGATTTTATAGTACTATCACAAACAAATTTAACAATATATGAAAGAACCATATATGTAAATATATATTGATGATTTAAGTTCGAACACAAATGAATTGATAAAACTTGACTAGATGCTTGAAGTTATAGAGAAATAATACTTTAATGATTGGTGTTCTTCAGACTTATGTCTTAATTTTTTTGTACCTCTCATATGTAATAAGTAAGGAACATTAACGTAGAATATGAGTTACGAGTTCATTGAATCCAATAACTTCGATCCAAATTATATATTTGTCTTAAGAAATGTAATATATATCTATAAGCTACTAATTTTGAAGCAAATAACATAAACAGGTTAAAATAGTAGACTCATAAACTTCAAATTATGGCACCACCTAATCTACTTAGCTTAGCAAACTTCTTAATAACATTGACTAAGTATTAATTATTGATGTAGTCCTCATCCATAAACTATATATTAGGATGAGTTAAATATGAGATCAAGCCCATTTGGCCATTAGAGACATGCCACCAGCACCCAAAAGTACAGCAATAAAAGCCTTGATTTGTAACTTGATACTACCTTGTAATTTGTCACCCATAAAATCAGCAGCAAGAAGATCAACCAAAGCCATATAAATTAAAAGGCCAGCAGATGATGCATTCAATAAGCCCACAGTTATTAAAGCACGAGGGCTATTTTCTTGATAAGTATTTGATAGTGCAATTCCAAGTGCTATACCAAATGGAGTTGTTACTGAAAAGAAAAATGCCATTGCTGCCTTTTTCAACATTTTGTACTCTGCCTATATATTTGGGAAAAAAACAAATAAAAAATATCAAGACTCTTTCATGGACCTTATAACAAACTTTACTTTATTTCACTAAAGTCATTTAATCATTCAATTTTATTTATCCATCAACTATTGTCCTTATTATCCAATTTATTTGACCTTTCATATTTAACTAACTTCAATTATTGATCCTTTTATTTTATTTTTTTGTAACGTGATTTAATTGGTTACTACTCTACTAGTACTTTTTGTTGTCATAATTAATATCTCTTTCAATTTATTAAGAAAATTACCTGAAGAATGCAACCACCAAGTCCCATTCCTTCAAACATTTGATGAAAGCAAAGTGCAGCAACAAGTCCTTTAATTGTGCATGTATTGTTTGAAGATCCAAGTGAAATCCCTATTACTATTGAGTGAACTATAATACCAAGCTCTAATACCTGCCAATAAATAAATAAGATTTCCATGATGTACCTATCACTTCGATTTAATCGATTGTAGTTATAATTTTCCCGGTTACAAGATTACTATTTGCAATAAAGAGTTATAGATGTTATTGTAGGCCAACTTAACTTGCTGATCGAAAAAAATAATTCACTATTAATACACAAAACTTAACAGTAAAATTATTGTGTTTAGTGGAGGATACCGAATCGGGGTTCAGGGGTGAATAATTTATGCTTGTGAAATTATAAGAACGTTAAATGGTCAAAACTATTTTTAAACCATCCGAAATATCTTAAATATATCCTTAAACTATATTTCGGTTCAAAAATACCCCTCCCTTCAAACTATTGTCTGCACCTACCCTTCTAGTTAACGGAAGTATCCATCTTTAAAGTTTTTAAAATAAAATTTTATATATTTAAAAGCTGCATAAAAAAATATTATAAATCACAATATTAATGATTCAAAATATTTTTAAAATATGAAAAGACTACTATCAGAAAACTTGTTTGAATTAGCATTTTAGGCAACATAAGCACATGGACCACCATATCTAAAATAGGATTTTAGCTAATTTAGTATTGTTTGGAACAAAAACGTAACGTAGCTAAAATTCGGTTTAAAATGTCATAATTATTTGTTGTTGACAGGAAAAGACATGCATGTGAACTCTGGCTACAAACTTTGAATTTTGAATCTATCTATAAATGGTAGTATATACAGCACTCAACAAGAATCTATTCTTTAAATTATTATGAACCATTTATGTTATGCACTCTCAATGTACAAAAACATATAATTCCACCAATAAATTAATAATTCAAACGATATCACATAAATTAAACAGAATAAGTGAAACATATAATTCCATCAATAAATTAATAATTCAAATGATATCACATAAATTAAACAGAATAAGTGAACGATAGACTAACCATAGCAATGACTCGATAACGAAGTAGTTTCGTTCCATCTTTCAAAAGAGAACCATGGCGATGAGAATGAAAATGCATATTATTATTCACCATATTGCCCAATTCTTGATCAGAAGTACCATTAATAATATTTTGTACTTGTACACGAGCATTATTGTGCTTTTTGCTGTACAAACTAGTAGCCATAGAGTCGATAGCCAATGTAACTATAGCTGATAACATAGCAACAAATCCAGTAAAAGGAAACTTATGCCAAGGATTTTCCTTCAAACAATTAGACAACAACATTTCAAATGAGTCTGGTAACACGTGCATGAAACCTGTTCCTAGTATAATTCCAGCAGCAAATGCCTTAACGATAACGAAAACGTTACGATCAGGGCTTAACGCTGAAATTGAACGTGTAACGAGAGGTAAACATACTCCAATCATGCTAGTGAGTAATATTGAAACTATAGCTATGATTTTTAAGGTTAATGCTTTGGATTTGTTGTTGCATGTGTTATGTATTTGTGATTCACATGATGAGTAGTCACTTTGTGAGAAAGTTTGAGGGGTGAAAACAGAAATGAGGATGAAAAAGATGAAGATAATCTTGGAATTAGAAGAAGCCATTGATGTTTTTTTTTAAAAAAAATTCTTTCTTGGTTTTGGTGAATATTTATTTTGCTTTGGTTTGAGGTGTGTGAGTTGTGATATGGTTTGAGGTGTGTGAGATGTGATATCAGAGAGATGCTATATAGATATAGAATTAATTTGGTGATATATCGATCGATCGATCATGTGCATTCATACAAATAATATAGTAAGGTCTTAAATGCTAAGCTGACATGTTGGTGTAACAGTTTTATTTTACTTGTTTTGATTTATTAAATTTTGTGAGATTTTTTGATAATTCAAAATTGATTTAATCGCCGGCAAAATTGTTGATTTAATTCTGTTAAAGAATGACAAAAGTCACATATTGGTGATTAATGAGATGGTGGACTCCTTATAAAGCTTGGGCAATTCTCCTCCCTTTGAGCTAGCTTTTGGGGTGTGAGTTAAGTCTAAGACCTAATTTCACATGGTATCAGAGCAGGGCCCGTCTCATCCGATGTTGTTGGGACACCCAAAATCAAATTGTCCCTGCTCTGTCTCACCCTAAGCACTGGGCGTGAGGTGGGGTGTTCCACATTGATGATTAATGAAATGGATGTACTCCTTACAAGGCTTGGGCAATCCTCCTCCCTTTGAGTTAGCTTTTGGGGTGTAGTATATATATTGTAAGGCTGTCAAGTGCCTATTTTATTGCAAAAACAGGTAAATGTCCAATTTCGAGAACTACAAAATGAAAGTAAATGCAACGTTTTATTTAATTGCATGGTAGCATGAAGCTTTCATACCCTTCTGCTACTGGGAGATGGATAGAAAATTAAGAAGGAAAGTACTGAAAATATTCTTAAAATTTGACGTGATTTTCTAACATGAGTTAAAAACACCCCTAAATTTTCATCAAATTTAGAGTATTTTCAACACTTCTCTTGATTTTTTATCAAGAGTTTCTTTCCTACAAGAGTTTGACAGTGCACTTGTTATGTCATGTTTTTTTCCTACAAGAGGGTGTATCTAAATTTATTAGTCAAAGTAGAGAGTCGTTTTAAAGACAATCGATAGTACAAGTGCGAAATTAATAATTTACTACATAGTTTTTTCAATATTTTTCTCCAAATTATGACATGTTTGTAGCAAGAAATGGAAGTTAATGCTCGAAAATATAGGTGCATAAATCTGACGCACAAAATTTTGAAGACACGGCTCTCTTTTATCAACTTATGTGCAATTGTATAGAGGAAAGTATACTACAAAAATCTCATGTGTTTCAGTTACAAGTATTATGTGTCAATTTTTTACTGATTTCAGGTGTAAAGAATCATACACTAACTAAAATAATACTATTGGAATTGAATAACATATGCCAAGATCCAACAAGACGGATGCCTCGGGAAGTGGGATCTGATTACAAACAAATTATCTGAGGCCAATTTAACCAGCTCTGTATTTCCATAAAGACTCTGTAAGCAACAATATGGGCATCCCAGAAAGAAGCATCTGGACAAACGACATGCATGTAAGCCCTAGAAAACAGTATCATCATGCAGCTAAACTGCTTTTAGTGTAGGCTTAATAACAAACTCCTCCGTTGCGCGGAGATACTTGCATGATCATCTTCTTCAACTATCCTTGATGGCCTGCGATTCACAATGGAGAAGGAAAACATGTATTTACGGCATATCCTTAGATAGATGCAGAGATATGATACGGTTCCCATGGATACCATGACAATGATCGTCCAGCCTCTTTGCATGTTTTTTCATAGAGGTCGATGAGGAAGGTATAAATAAAGACAGCCAGATGAAGAACAATCTCGAACACATGCCCATGAGTCACCTTACTCTTCTTGCAATGCACCTAAATGGCATGTCCTGGTAAGATGATCATTCAAGGTCCTCGTATTGGTGCAAACACATGCAAGGCCATTTCGAGCATAACTTGTGGTCACTCGGTTCCACAAAACTACATCATGAACATGGATCTCTCAAGAGAGCAATCACTAAAACCCAGGTTAGAATACGAATCAACCATGGCATTCCACCAAAGTAATGTCTTCCTCAATCAACATCTCCTCAAGTATATAAATCAATGAAAAGAACAGCTCACGGGAATTTTATGGTTCGAGCAATACTAGAGGCGTAAAAGCTCACTACAGCAGCAGGTTGAATGTCCTTTAACGTCATCTCCTGAAAGTACTTAAGGGCTTTATCTGGCCTATCAACGAGTTCCATGATATTTAATCCTTACAACCATAGCATTACATACCATTTCTGCAAGTTGAAATTGGCAACATATTTGTCAAGGCATTGACACAAAGACGTCAAGTTCCAATCATGCCTCATAATGAATTTACATCCTTGCATGTACGACCAAGCTATGTTCATAAAAGAACCACTGTTGCAATAGTTCCAACAATCTCATATGTTCCAACTGAGTACAACTTGAAACAGATGGAAATGTTCAGATTTTATGGAATCCCAACCTTCGCAATCGAAATTTTTTAACAATGAATAGAATAGATAAGCACACATAGCTTAAGTTTCAAATTGGTCTCTCTTTTTCGGGGAAGTACGATTGGAGGAAAAGCATCATATTAGTCAAATGGATGGAAACATGATAATACCATGGTGATGTACCTTCACCAGAATTGGAATTTGAAGCACCACTCATTCAAATTTATAGAAAAACAAATGAAATAAGATCTTTTTGAGATAACATGTGCAGTGACAGGCAATATATTTTAGAACAAGATGACCATCCCAACATATTTGGTTCATGAATTTGATACATTTTACCTAATAAAGCTGTTATGTAGCGACTAGCCACGTAAATCCAGATAAAGTAGTACAAGAACACAGAGAAGTAACATTGGAATGGTAGAATAGTTCTCCATCGTGCAAGAGATTAAGGTGAACGAGAAACCAAGTCACAAAATTCATGAAACAGTTGATCATCAAATCCAAACAAGCAAATACCAAATATCTACCTTTACTTCTGGGAGATTGAAGAAACATTTGTTTTCAAGAGTGCAGCTTTGACTATTTCCTTGAGGAAATGTCGGCTGATAAAGAAACAACACTCCCAAAACTGATGAGAGACAAAACTCAGGTCCTGCTCCATCCCAATTAACCTGCACAACACAAATACTAAATGGATCGGTGACCACCTATTTAAGCTACTTCAATGTCAATAACAACAGACCAAGTCACAATCCCAGGAAGCACGTTTAGGCCTATCAGTCACTCATACCTCCAGGGAAATAATTAATCAAATAACAATATCCTGGATTAAATTGATCAGCAGGTGTCAAATGTGTAATAAGAAAAGATCTTCTTTTTCCCTTCCCTCAACAAACTTGTATATAAGCCTCTATGAAATTTCAGTTTCTCCCAGTAATCCTCTATACCAACTAATTATCCCACATCATCAAGTAAATCATATAAACAAAATAAAAGCATATTGATAAGAAGGAAAATAAAAAAATAGAAAAAGGTTTGTCAAGATTGTCCAAGAAAGGTGGACAGGAATTTTTACCAGTTCTACGGCCTTATGCAATCTTGTGGAACTAAAAGCACTGTTCCTCACTCCAAACTAGATACAGGTTTCTCTATGACAGTTTTTTGAAATTTTTTGTACAAAAGTACCAAGTGAGAGAGAGAAACACACAGGGAACCAATTTCTACATTTCAATTCACACAGAGAGTATGTACCTTCTCTAAATCACCATTCCCTTCCCTCCTGCACCCTTAAGGTGGACCACAGATCTGGTTTAAGGAGGACTCATATGATGGATAAATCTCTTTTCATCCATCCGCCCACGACAATATCAGCTTCCTACCCTAGAGATGCAACCATTTCATCATTATTCCTCACTCAACATCAGACCTTCCCCATATTACATGAAAGTACAACACTACCGTTGGAGATGCATACTGAGAAGTTCCCCAATAGTTTTGAATCAGCTAGCTATTTCCTTGTATAAAAAAAAGAATCAGCAAAGGTTTTGCCACCGATCAGCCAATCCATATCATTTGAGCGAGTCACAAGCCTTGTTATTTTCAAGTCAAATTTCATGTTTTTAACCCCTCCCCTGGCCCCTGGGATTAAAGGCAGTTATGTTTCAAACAAATATTATAGACAAGTCAGGGACATGATTCTAATTTTCTACATGAATTGTTCTTAATAAACAAGATAGAGAATTCTTTTAATTACTTTTCATGTTACTGCTAGCACAGAAGTTAGAATACATTCATTACCAACTGCACAACTTGACGCCAACTAGAAGCACTCACCTCAATGGTCAAAAAGTTAAACATGTGACTCATATTGGAATGACTTCTCCATACTTCCCGCAGAACAACTTCTAGCAAAGAAAAGTAACACTTCAGTCCCCTGTACTTCAACAAATTTTTCATATATTACCACCTCCATGATAATGCAAAACAATATGTCAGTCCCTGCTGCTTCACATAATTTCTCAAACATTACCCTTCTGTACAAGGCAATAGATGCCCATTTGGAAAGCAAAAGAGCAGATTCAGTTCATTGCCAGCGACAGCTACTGGCAATGAAGTTTGATCCTAGATTCTTGTCATATTCATCACTCTGAAAGAAGATACAGTTGCACTAACCAGCTGACTGTGCAAAGATTAGAAATGCCACCCTTTAGCACGCCAGTATGTTTGTGAATTTTGCTTTCCACGTGCAATTTTTATCTTTAGAAAAAGCCTGTATGCAATCTCTATTTTGTTTGAACCTAGTAACTTGTTGTTTAATTTGCTACAAATAAGCCTGCTAGGGTAAAATCCTTTCTCTAAAGCTTCCTCCATTACCAGGACAGCATTTTCAAGCTGTCCTACGTTGCAAAGCCCATTGATGACATACTCATAAACTTGCATATCGGAAGAATAACCACTTTCTTGCATCTCATTCCAGATGTTTAACAGCATACCACATTTCCCAAACCTAGAAAGCCGCATAAGAAGCAACTTGTATGCAGTCAAGGATATCGTACATCCAGCTTGTCTCGCCTTCTTGTAAATCATTAGAGCTGCATGAGGTGGACCGTAGCTACATAAAGGCTCAAGAAAAGAGGTTACATTCCCTGTAGTTACAATCATTCTCCGGCTTAGCATTTCATCAAACATTTCAATTGCATCAGCTACTCTTCTCGCTTTCAGAAAAGCAGATATTAGTCTCATATATGTATCAGCATTGGGCTCACAATCCGTATTTAACATCCTCTCATAATATTTAAATGATTCATCAATTTCACCCTGTCCAATGCAATTTGAAATCATTGCATTGTATATCTCAGCATCAAATACGCGACCCTTTTCCTCCAATCCCTCAAAAATCTCAATGGCATCATCAATTCGACCAGCTCTCCCTAAACATTCAAGAACACAACTATAAGTCAAATTATCTGCCTCAAATCCATCATCCACCATTGCTTTTAAGGTTCTCTCGACTTCCTTAACTCTTCCAAATCTCGACCACCCGCCAATGACTATGTTATAGGTTGTGACATCAAATGGAACTTTCTCTTTCATTTTCACAAGTAATGAACTTGCAGCACCTACATGTGATCGATGACACAAGCACCGTAAAACAACATTAAGTGTCTCGGTATTACATCTCAATCCATAGTTCTCTAATTCACAAAACAATTGTATAGCCTTTGAAATTTGTCGAGCTCGAATAAAGCTATCAACAACAATGTTAAGTGTCACTGAATCAGGCATAACTCCGTGATTCCTCATTTCCTTTAATATTTCAACCATCTGCCCGAAAAACTTCCTCCTTCCTAATGCTTTAAGAATTATACAGTAAGTATCATTATCAATAGGTATTTTTTGTTGTTTGATAACCCAATTGAAAAACGTAGCTATTGATGCAGCATCTAAATTTCCTTTGTTTACTACTTTAGCAACTAAATCAACCGTTAATTCAACGTCAACAGATGTCAGTGCCTTCTCGATTGCTGTTTTGCCCTGAAGTTTCTGAAGAAAAATGCCGCGTAACATATCTTCTGGAGTTAAAAGCTCATCGAAAACCCTAAACTGATTTTTTGGTGCAGAGGAATCTGTGTGAATGGGTTTTTCGATTGAAGAAGTTCGACGGATGGGGAAAAGGTCGGAAAGTTGATTCAGAACATGAGATTCGTCAAAATTAGTGGGGAATTTCTCAGATAGTGATGAAATTGAGTGAGAAAATTTAGAAATTAACCATGGAAGACTCGGAGAACTGCACCTGCAACTGAGAAATCTTGCGAGAAGCATCGTAATTCTCCTCTTTGATTTGAAGACGGCAATGTCACTGTTGCGATTATGGGCTTTATTACAAGCAAATTCGCGTATTGAGTTGAAAATATGGGGGAAAAAATGATTACTATCGAAAAATTATTTTGTTAAAATTGTTGTGACATTCTTCAAAACGAACTACTTAAGAAATAGTATAATTCGGATATGTTAAAGGTAGCAAAGATAAACATGTAGAATGACATTAAAAGGTTGATTAGAAATGGCTATTAGCAAACTCTATTTCTGTTAAAGATTATTTTTGTTAAGAATTAGGGATCAACTTGAGCCAACCAATTATGAATTAGGATACTTGATAAGTAGTATAATAATTAACATAAGAACAATGGCAAAGTTATAAGAACAAAATTAAATGTTCATGCATGGCGAAAGAGAGCTTAAAGTTTTACAATCAAAGTAACAAGTGGTATTAGAGTGTAATCGATGATTCTTTCTTCCTTAATTAACGATTTTGAGTTTGAGCTTAGATAGTGTATGAAATTTCATATCTATTGCATCAAAAGTCCTTAATCAAAGATCTCAAATTTGACTCGATAGAAAGTACTCACCGCTCCTTGTAATGAGACGCTACGCGATACAAATTCAAAATACACACTCTAAATATAAATATCAAACCTCGAATAAAAAAAATGTTGCAAGTGGTCAACCTTTAAAGTTCGACTTAGATGGTAGCGAGTCAGTGTATTATCACCAAAATTTGAGCCCAAATTGAAAGGATAAGGGTTGGGCTTTATGTATACATGGGTATAATTTGATGGATCTCAAGAGTGGGTCTTGTTCAGACGACCCAGTAAAAAAAGGTCCATAGCAAGTCTGACTGTCCATGACATTTTGTCCATTTCCAAAATTGTAGAGGAAAAATTACTATTTCGAACATGTCTCCTATTCTCTCGGTCTATTTTTAATTGTTTTGTTTTTTCTTTTTAAGAGTCAAATTATAAAAATTTTAAATAATTCTTTATAATATATTTTTTCAGTATATGTAAAAAATTACAATTTATAGTACTTTTCATATAGTTTTTTAATATCTAATTTTTTTGCTTAAAATATCGAATTAATGTAATCTAATTTATTTTTAAAAATTCATTAAATTGATTTCCAAAATGCGCAACATGACAACCAAAAGTGGACGAAAGAGAGTAGTAAGTTTGATCACGTGCAAAAGATTTTTCACAATTATTGGGGAGTCCATTGCACCAAAAATATATAGATTGATTGGGCCAAGGACCCTTTTAGCAAACCAGAAATATAGTTAACAAAGAGGTATCTAAGTTGCTCCTTTCTTCAGGCTTGACGAGGGGGAGGGGCGTACGGACCACTCCATTCAAAGTCTCACAAATGTTGCGCATGGTTCAGTAACATACTACTCATTAGTATATATATTATTTCATGTGTGTCAATTTATAAGATATAATTTGACTCTGCACAAAGTTTAATTAAGAAAATTTGAATGTGTGGTTTAAAATAAGTTATAGACAAAAAAAAAATTAAATTAAATTGTAATAAAAAATATTAAAATGTAGGAGTCATATATATCAAAACATGAACTAATGATAATCTAGGCACCAAAACTGCATGCCCAATAAACTTTTAATTGTTTAATGATATGTTGATTTCGAAAATGATAATGAGTTAGGGACAAACATTACAAAAAAGAATAATAATAATCTTGCAAAATACCTTTTGTGTCCATAAGCAAAGAAGTATAGAGAGTATTGAAGAAGAAACTCGTGAGAGAACAATAATTAAAGTTGAAAAGGTCCAACCAAGCATGGTATATAATAAGTGTAAGGTTTTGTAGGTATAACTTTTTCCAAATGAGGACAAAATAAAACACTTCACTCATGGAAATACATGTCATCTCTCCAAAATAACACCAACAATATTATTCCACCTATCACTATATATTATAAATTTTAATCCCTAAAATACGGCAATAAAATATATTGGATGATCAATTACTAAAACATAGAAATAGCAAGTGGGTAACCAATTGATTTTTGTTCGATGATTCAAATGGACCCCCTAAACCATTAAAATATATGTCATAATTTTACATTATGATTTATTACTATTGACTTATTTACATAAATTTTATTCGAGTCCGATATAAATTTTGTTAAAGAAAAAACTATTTTTATATTAATTCGGACCGTCTAAGCAACGATGAAGAGATCCTATAATCTATTCCAGCATAATCTTTGGTGTCTAACTATATTTTATACAACCTCCAATTAGATAATATTAATAATCAAAAACTAGCACATGCAATTACTCTGATAACGTTATTATTTTCCATAAATCAAAGAGAAGCATTTGAAATTAAAACTTTAGAAAAATTATTTATTGGAGTAGAAAGTGGGATGAGTTGGTAAAACTTGAGTTGGCAATTAAATAATTTGATTGCTCTATACGGAATTAGTGACCATAGAAGACGTCAACCAACATGATTCTCTAAATTATTTGCTGTTTTCCTGTTTTATTGAGACCTTTCTTTTCTCCATGCTTTAAAAATAAAAATACTTTCCTTTTTTAAAAAAATAACCTAATTTGATTTGACACAAAATCTAATAAATTATTAAAAATTTTCGATAACGTTGAGAGATTCCAAATTATACATAAAATTTATAGATATGTTCCTCTTAAATTCCAAGTAACAATCATCAACAACTCAGTTATGCAAATAGAAAAATTAAAATTTATTTTTACCAATCGAACATAGAAAGAAAAAATATTGTTATCCTCACCAAACACACTCAAGCTTAACAAATAGTGGAAGGATAAAAATTCAAACTAGGGTGTGTTTGGTACGGAGGAAAATGTATTTCATAAAAAATGTTTTCTTAGAAAATAAGTAGATTTTAGACTTATTTTCTCATGTTTGGTTGATGAGTGTAGACATTGAAATTTTGTAGAACTCTAAAAGATGCGTTCAATTCGAGTTGGGATTCTACAAATTGTGTTCAATTCACATTATGATTCTTGGATGCTACTCAACCCTAAACCCTAGTTTATGCCTATATAAAGGGTACTAAATTCCCTTTAAAGGCATCTCGAAAATTCCATAAAGAGATCAAGATCTCAAATACTCCGCGAATTGATGGATTATTTATATAGAGAGGTCAAATCTAAATCATCCTAATTCGAGAAATACGCCACTAACGGCCCTCGAATCATGGATAAATCATCTAGGAGAGTAGAATCAAGGGATCAACAGAATTGTACCCGCTATCTTAATCAATAAAATTTATGTTTGTTCATATTTTATTTGTATGGTTTATCTATTTTCCATATGTTTAAAATTTGTTGCAAACAAATTGGCACGCCCAGGGGGACCAAATCTGCCCTTCATCTCTTCTCTCTTAAATCCAATCAGAAGCTGCAAATGTGGAAGCATGAGTACTTCAAGCCTCGTCGTTGAGTTTCAACAAGTCTACACTCCGTCAAGCCTTGAAGCAGGGGGCATTTGTAGACATTGAAATTTTGTAGAACTCTAAAAGATGCGTTCAATTCGAGTTGGGATTCTACAAATTGTGTTCAATTCACATTAGGATTCTTGGATGCTACTCAACCCTA
>NC_028638.1:42412472-42454019 GCF_001406875.1 Solanum pennellii
TTATTTTTAATTAAAATTTATTGATATTAATTATTTATATAACAAACCAAAAATTTTAAAAAATAAATTAAATCATTTAGTGATCCACCCACCTAACCCGACCCATTAAAAAAATATGATATGACCCATTTTATTTTATCTTTAATCCTAAATTAATCTAATCCTAATTCAAGGTCAAAGAGAGGGATTAATTTAGGATTAAAGATAAAATAAAATGGGTCATATCATATTTTTTTAATGGGTCGGGTTAGGTGGGTGGATCACTAAATGATTTAATTTATTTTTTAAAATTTTTGGTTTGTTATATAAATAATTAATATCAATAAATTTTAATTAAAAATAATTTAATAGATTGAGTGACTTTCTGAGGAAAGAGTGGATAGTTGAGTGACTTTCTGAGGAAAGAGTGGATAGTTGAGTGACTTTTGAGGGAAAATTGAAAGTTGAGTGACTTTCTGAGAGAAGAGTGCATAGTTGAGTGACTTTCTGAGAGAAGAGTGCATAGTTGAGTGACTTTTGAGGAAAAATTGAAAGTTGAGTGACTTTCTGAGAGAATAGTGCAAAGTTGAGTGACCATATGAGGTATTAACTCAAAGCAAAATTAATTTTTTGAGGAGGGAGGTTGGGGAGGTCAGGAATCGGGTGAAAAAATAAAATTTTAAAATTAAAAATATTATTTAAAATTGATATTTTTCCCATAAAAATATAATTTAAAGGAGAGTTTTAAAAAATACTTTTCTTAATTTTTGAAAGAAAATTATTTTCATTTTTAAAAAAAAGTGAATTGATTTAAAAAACACAAGCTAAGTTTGACTAATTTCTAAACATAACGTACTTAATAAAATAAAATAAAAAGTTTCAAGTGAAAATGGATAACTTTGTTTTATCCTAAATATCCTTTTACTGACAAAAAGAAATAAAATATGTTCAAGCTCAATCTCCAATATTTTTTAAAAAAAAAAAAGAAAAAGTAAAGAATAAAGAGGGAGTAATCATGAGTGTCTCCTAATTCAACATCTAATCATTATTTTAACTCAAATTATACTATATTTAATTAAAAGATTAATATCAAATTAATTTACTAATTGAAAGCGTTGAAAAAGTCAAAGTAAATTTTTCTTAACAAAATCCAATACATGTGCTCTCAGTTGTTAGTGGCGTGAAAGAATAAAAACGAATTTGACAGAATCTTTTCTTAAATCAAATAAATACGTCATTACGGTTTCTATTTCCTACATGACACTCTATTTTAAATATCCGTGCACTCGAGTATCTGATTCTGCCACGTCATATGTTCTATCAATATCTGATGGATTCTTTGGTTCTTTAATAATTCTAAATATAGGAATTACTTTTGGATAAATTGTTGATTTTGAAGTTTTTTTCCTTCATGCCCTTGTGGAAGTGTTTTCTAGTAGATTTTTTTTAGTATTTTGAATAGCTTAATATTTGCTCTGTATGCTGGAATGATGTATTCTATATTATTATATCAAAATTCTAACGAAAAATAGAAATTGGAAAGGAATTATAATTTATATGATCAACTTAGTATTATGATCAACTTTTACTAAAATTCTTTCGAATAATCTATAGAAGTTCTCTTTCTTCTCTAATGTTTTTTGTTTGGTTCGTTTTAGAAGTAAGCAAGTAAATACAAGTGATAGTTAAGAGAGAGTGCTATAAATAATTTTTTAATTAGACCAAACAAACAGAGAAACCACTATTCCTCGCTGCGGTATTTACTCTTGAAATATAGGGTTAGGTGACTCAGCTCCTAAATTATCGCCGGATCTGGACATGGCTCATGATTCGGTTGGTGTTTCACGCTGAGCATTATATCTCCGTCGCAATAGGTCCTTCTCTTCCTATATTACACATAGAATCAACAGCAATAATGCTGAGGCAATCAGTGTTGCGATTGACGATTCAACTCTCGAAAATAACAGTATTTTGACATCTCTCATTGCTTCGATATTTATTTCATGATAACATAATTTAACTGATATTACTATCGAGATCAATTAAAATAAATTAATCCTTTATATTTATTTTTCTATTTTCAAAAAACATTTATAGGGATTTTATAATTTCTAAAGATATTTCTCAAAACACAAAAAAATATAATTGTGAGAAACTATGAGAAAGATGTATTTCTGTCAAGTCAATTTCCATACATCTACACATTTTGGAATTCATTTTATTTTATGTTTTTGGTATTAATAGCTGATCTTAGAATTATTTTATCACATAATATATACTAAAAAAATTTAGTAAGTCTTGATTGACTGTGTAAAATTTTATTTGTTTAATAAGAATTCAATTCTTAATATCGAAATATAAATAAAATAAAAAAGATACTAAGAATAAAAAATAAAAATGAAGAGTGTAAAATCCAACCACATATAAGAACCCCCACAGCATCTGGTGCTTCTCTTTCGTCTGAACAAAAACAAAGAAAATTTACTAAAAGCTCTGCTGCTGTACTGTTGTCAGTTTGATTTTTTTTTCTTATATTATACTTGGAACAGTTTCTTTTGATAACATCATTCACATTAATTCCTTTTCATATTTAAGCTGAAACACCAGACCAGACCAGACCAGACCTACACCTCTGGTACGGAAGCTTCACTTTTTAATTTGGGGGATTTGATTTATTCGTAGTTTGATTCGCTCTTTATATGTTGTTATAGTATTTATTTATGGAACTTGTTTTTTTGTGATAATGAAAGCTCTTGAATTTGGTAGCTCAGTGGGGTTTCTTTGTTTGACTTTTCTGAGTTAAGAGTTGTACAAGGAAGAATTGCTCTATGTTTATTTTAACCCCTTTTGAGTTTCAGGGTATTTCTCACTTACTCTTTGTGTTTTGTGGATCTAGTGATAATGGGTATTTCTTGAATTTTGGTACAGGAGCTTTGAACTGTTGGAAAAATCAAAGCTTTTGAGGAGATTGGTCTTGTTTCAACCGAGATTTTAAGGGTTTCTTGGGAGATTACTGATGGGTCCTTCTTAGGTTGTTATTGGATTGTAAAGTTGTGGAGTTTTTAGAGTTGTTTTATGGATTTTGAATATATATTGTAAAAAGTTGGAGTCTTGGAAGGAGTAGGGTTGCCCAAATTATTTGTGGGTACTTCTGAGAATCTTTGAAAATGGAAGGAGAAATAGTTTGCGCTGATGGGTTGTTGGCGAATATAGAAAATGAAGTGAAATTAGAAGAAGATGAAGAAGATTTTTGTAGCTGCTGTGAAGATGAGGAGGAATTGGAAGATAGGGCGGATGAAACATCGGAGGAAGAAGAGGATGAAGTAACAGAGGACGAGGACGAGGAGGAATCAGCAAGGGAGAGTTGTGAAGTAGATCTTGATGAACATTCTGTGAAGTTATTCTTTAAGGGCATTTCTGTAGCTGGTCCTGGAGACTCTGGTTGCAGGGTATCTGGAATTGGAGTGGTTATAGAGAGGGCAGAAAGTGCTCCTCCTATTCAAATCCAGAAAAAGCTTGATTTTTATGTGGAGGAATTTGTAGCAGATTATTTGGCTTTGATGGATGGATTGCTGGAAGCTGTGAAGAACAAGATTAGAAAGGTTTACGCCCTTACCGACTCTGAGATTTTATACGAGCAGGTGAGACGTCTGTTCTCTGCAAAATATGTGTATCTCAATGTTCGCCTTTTAAGTTCTTGGTGTATTCCATCTTCAGTGGGTTGAATCTTTGTCTTAATGCAATTGTTTTTACCTTTGCAAATGAAGTATTAGTAGATGAACAACTTCCCCTCTAAGCTGCCCTCCACCTGCTGAAGAATATGATTTCATATTCATGACATTTTTACATCTTTGATCATCCCCTTCCCAGACCCAAAAGAAAAAGGAAATAAACCTCAATTACTTATTAAAACATTGGTCTTCCTTTATCTGTCTTTATTGAATTTGTCAGTTGAAAATGAATGTAAATTTCAGGCTTTCTTGGTTCTTTTACCAAAAAGATTTAGATGATACACCAAGATGGTGTCTACTTTACCAAGTAGACGTTGAGTCTGATCTGGATACTCGATTTTCCTACAACAATAGGGTATTTTCCTACCTGAAAAACAGAATTATTTAGCTACTTTCCCCCCTCTTTCGTAAAATCTCATTTATAACTTGACTACTTATTTGGATGTGACAGTAATGAGTGCTTCATCAATTTCACTTGCTGTAAATTTGTTCTGTGGTAGTAGTGTTTGTTTATCTTACGTTGTTTTAATGGTAATGTTTTATTTTTGTTGTTTGATGATGAATATTTTGATCAGATTATGCATGAAGAGAACCTTGATAATCCGCTTCTCATGGCATTGCGGCAGAGGATCCTAGATCATGCTGATGATCTGGAAACTTTTGTTTTGAAACTTGTCCCCAGTACTGGTCTGGCAAAGGCCTTGGACTTAGCCAAGGTAGCAATAGGGGTTGTCTCTTCCCATGTTGAAGGAGATGAATCAACTGAAAATTGTCCAATATGCTGCGAGGATAGACTTTTAGTGATGGTGACGACATTGAAATGTACCCACAAGTTCTGTTCTCACTGTATGAGAACTTATGTTGAGGGTAAAGTCCAATCTGGTCAAGTACCCATTAGGTGCCCTCAGCTAAAATGCAAATACCTAATCTCTGCAACTGAATGTATATCTTTTCTCCCTCTTAACTCCTATGGATCTTTATTGAGGGTCCTTGAAGAAGCGAATGCTCTCAACTCGGACAAGCTTTACTGCCCGTATCCAAATTGTTCTGTTCTTTTGGATCCTCATGAATGTATGTCCACTCGGGCTAGTTCATCAAGCCAGTCAGAGAATAGTTGTGTGGACTGTCCAGTTTGTCAAAGGTTTATGTGTGTGGATTGTAGGGTCCCATGGCATTCTTCAATGACTTGTGAAGACTACCAAAATCTCCCTTTGGAGGAGAGGGATGCTGGTGACATAACTTTGCATCGCCTGGCACAAAATAAGAGATGGAGGCGCTGTTCACAGTGCAGGAGGATGATTGAGCTCACACACGGATGCTATCATATGACATGCTGGTAATATATTTTGTTCCTTTAACTTTTTTATGCAAGATTCAGGATCCTATATTGGCTTCTGAATCAGTGAGAATAGTACATTGATATTCTGAACCTGTTAGCTACATCTTTATGTTTTCATTTCATGTACTTGTAGATCCTTATCTGATTAATATTTCCTGAAAACTGATGTTGAGATTTTGGAACATAAGCTCTAAGTTCCAAATACTCATTATTAGACAAAAGCACTATTAAACTCAGGAGCTTGGAAACCAAGGATTCTTCTAAGTAAGTGGAAATGAAGTGTTGGTTCTCCAGGAATGATCGACTATATCTGATACAAAGAGAACTATCTTTCCTCTTTATATTCCATTACCGTCCTGCATGAGAATCATCGAGGAGTATTGGTTCTTTCCTTTTACACTATCAGAAAATAAGTTCTTTTTTAGCACTTCATGTATGGAAGTTCTTTTAACATATATATTGTACCTTGGTAAGGCTTCTTGCATTTTATCTGCACCTCATCTAATTGCCTATATGGTTGTAAAGCGTTTGAAAATCAAAGTTTTCTTATTGGGAGATTCTGGAATAGGATGGCTGGTATTGCTGGTAGTGCTAATAAATGTACTGGTTTATCAACCCCTGAATGGAGAACCTACACAATCTAGAATAGTGTTGGAGGTATCTGCTTATTCACTGGTGTTAATTTTCCCATACCCGTACATTGTAGACTATGAAAGCTTATTCTTTAATAACACAGTATGATATTGAATCTTCAGTTGACTTGTTGGAAAAAAAAATGTATATACATATGTACTGTATGTGTACATGTACATATATACACATATATATGTAGAAGGATATTTAGTGGTTAGTAGGTCTATCATCCCTCTATTAACTTTTTATTATCCTCAAAAGGCTTGACAGACAAATTGACTCAACGTGCTATTACCGTTAAGCGACCAGACCACCCTTTTCTTTGAGATTTGGAGTGTCCCAGATAGCAAATAAAACATTATGTAAATGAGGATTAGGATGCTCACCGGTCATTTTGGAGTTATCCGATAATGGGAGAGGACAGTGAGACTCTCCTCAGCTAGGAGCTGATCTGAAATAGCTGAAGGCAGGGACTACTGCCTGAGTACACTGGGTAGAAGCTTGGAGTTTGAAGAAGATGTCCCTCTATGTGCATTATAGCTCAATCATGATTAAATAAACACTCTGATATCTTGATGCAAAGCTTATTATCCGTTGATAAACTACTGGGCTTTGGAAAGCTTCTGATGGTTATCTGCACCAGAAAAAGCAGGAAGCATCTAGTCAACAAGTGTCCTTAGGTGTTCCAACATCAGTGTTTGTTATAGTATTTTGACAATCTATAAGCATACCTACCCACTCTTTTACGAAACTTGCATTTGTTAAGCATATGAGCAAGGATTGCTCTATTGAAAGAATAGATTTTCAATGGATTGACTGGCTGCAAGTGTTGTCAGTGTCTGCTGTTATTAAGGAGCCCTCAAGAATCAATTGACCAATTTGATGGAAAGGTTATCTTAGGGCAAGATTATCTTTTGTGATTTTGGGTGACGGATTACATTTATGTTCGTGTGATCATAAGTTAATGATAAGCTTTTAGTGTTTCCTTAAAGCTTTAGTGGATAAACTGATGTCCTAGTATAGTTGGCAATATAATTTCTACATTTGTATCCGAGCTTGAGTGTGCCCCAATCTATTGAAAATAAGTTGTCTCAGAATCAATAGTTTCTAGCTATCAAGTGTTTTTCTGGGTTCCAAGTATCATATCTTGTTTCTATATGAGTCTGACTTGCTGTATTTGTCCCTTTCCAAATGGTTGGAGTTCTCGAACACTGTTCAAATTACTACCTCGGTACTCTACTGCTACTGATGCTACTGCTTCTTTCTCCTTCATCTACTGTTACGTTGCAGGTAGGCAGGCTTTTTTAAAAATAAGTACCCAAGCAGGCCAATGGTGAAGGTTTATAGTTAGTGATTTAAATATTAAATGAATAATGGGCAGGGAGTTAACTGAAACGAAAAAATAGCTACTTGTATCAGAAAAATGGGGTAGAAGAGCAAAAAGTGTATAGCAGTGTCAGAGCAGGGTACATACAGAATAAAAAAACGAGAACCTACAAAGGGAATCTACAAAAAATAAATAAAGAGAAGTGATTCATGTCTTGCCAAAAGAACTTTGTAAAGTGAGTTGGGTGGTAGTTTGAGGACCAAACCTAAAACTTGGTGTGTAGAATTACATTGAAGTAAGTTGGGCTCTAATAGTTGGCCTATTATTGCTTTTGAAAACAGTATGTGCTTGACTGGATACAAAGGAGAGAACAGTTAAATCACAACTGATATAGCTTGACCTGTTTATTCATAATTGATTTTTTCTTGAACTATTTATGACGTCTTCCACAGCGCTAACTTGGAAAGGCACATTGGTTTAGATAGTTGGGAAAGTTTACATCAAATACTCTGATGCTCTAAATGTAGCTAGAAAGCTTATTCTCAAGAAAAACCAACCTTCTATGACTTCTACAGATCTTTCTTTTAGGTTGCATATTTCATATTTGTGAGTGTTTGAATTTATTAGTAAGGCTGTCTGCTACGATTGCAGTCTTGCAGAGGAAACTTGCATTCCGATTGGATAATCTATCTGAGCATCAGATGAACATCTGTAGGAATGTAAAATTGAAGATAAGCTGCCCAAATGCATATACTGCCCTTTTATGTCTTTGGAACTTGTTCAGTATATACACTGCTGAAATCGAAGTTGGTGGATTGATGATTTTAAGTATTGACAGTTTTTTTTGTGTTTGTATTAAAAACTGGCAGGTGTGGGCATCAATTCTGTTATTCTTGTGGTGCGGAATACAGGGACGGCCAACAGACGTGTCAATGTGCATTCTGGGATGAGGATTACACTCAAGATTTGGTAACTCAACCGACACAACAGTTTGAGCAATGGTCATGGGACTCATTTGAGTCGCTGCCTACTATGATGGATGCATATTCAGATGAAGAGAGATCTCAGCTGGCATTGATCCAGAGATTTCTCGCTGGTGGATTCAGTCTCACAGACCACCAAGCGTATCATCAATCCCCACCACGTTGTACAGATTCTTACGTCGATGCCATGAAGGATCTCCATCAGCTTCCATGGCTCGAACGATTCGTGTCTGTGATCAGTGACAATTACTATGAAGACCACATCCAGTGAAGTATAGATAGATTTGAAGCCATCTAGCATTCAAATGGGAGATAAATGAGTATCTCACTCTCAAGACTCCTTGATAGTTTAAGCAAATAGATGTACTTTTTCATTTGCTTCATGCTAAAAGAGCTGTTGGGCCTTTTTTCCCTCTCCTCTTTTCATCCTAATTGTATGATGCATTGGAAGTTACAAGAAGCTGCTTCCTCTTCATATAAAACTGATGAGCAAAACAGCATAAATCGAAGGAGACGTTTATAATGTTAAACTTATACTCTCTTTTGCCTAATTTATACGTTATGCTTTAATGAGATATTTTATCTATCACATAATTATTTGACGACACTATCAACATTTTACTTAGGTTCTATTTATTTAACAATAGTTTGGACCGTTATAGAGTATTTTCATGATTTTTTTAAGTATCGTGTCAAATCAAAAAGGGGAAAGAGGGAGTGGATGAAAAATCTCCAAAAGGCCTATAATTAGGTTAGACATGAAATAAAACTTTATTTTATTCTATTTTTACTGCATTTATTATTATTATTATAATATGCTCGTGTAACATACTGTTTAGTCAAATGAAACTCGATTATTGTCGTGCAATATATTACATGTTTTTGTAACATGAACTTTGCAAAAATGAAAGAAAATAAACAAAAGGGATAGGAAGACGAAAGTTAGCTAAAACTTATAATAATATGGAATTAAAGGAGACTACCAAGCAACAATAATTATTGCTCATAAATGGACTACTGAATAGGGTGTGAAGATAGAAATAAAAGCAAGGTCTTAACAACCAAGCAATAATTATTGCTAAGCTCACAATTAACAATAATTATGTTAAAACATAAAATAATACATTGTCCTCACATGGATTGGATTGATAGAGCGTAGTGAACCTTTTAAATTCAAAGTCCATAAACCAATTGACTTTATTTTATTTATTTATAAAAATAAATAAATCAAGACCATTATTTGCAAGTTGAATGGTAGGCCAATTAATGTGGAAATTAAGGACCAAATAATCAGCCGCCGAATGCGTAGACAACTCAGGAATTAAATGGAAATAGACAACTCAATAAAATACAATATCTATTCTTTTCAAATTTAACAACATTTCTATAAAATATTTTTTCACATTATTGTTGAATATTAGCAAGAGAAAAAAAAAAACTTAATGCTTTGTTAATGTTAATATTGCATAGCTCAATCTTGTCAATGAACATGCTAATCATTTGAGGCCCCAATAATGCACCCATTCTAAAAATTGTGTCCATGCTCTAAAAGTACATATCAAATCATACACATGATGTTTTATGCATTTCCTATATCAGGCACATGAAAAATCAAGTCATCAAGTACAAAAAAAATCGACGAAAAAAAGTTCATTTGTGTAGGAATATAACTTCACAACAATGTAAACTATCCTGTTTCAAATGGAACATAAAGTCAAATTCCTCGTCGCGATGTTACCAAAATCCAACAACATATATATGAAAGAAGAAAACAGAATCATGGTTCAATAGAAAATTGACAATACTAAACATTGCCCTTCACAAATTACTGGAGGCTCAAGCAAACAATGAATCATTAAGGCCTAAAAATGCCAAATTCTATGTTCTTTTGTTCAGTATGAGGAACAAAGAGTATATCATAACTTCCATATAATTATATGCCTCTATTGACAGTTTACTGTAACATATCAACAAAAAATGAATGCAAAATCTGAGAGATATAACTACACAAATGCAAAGTGTACCTATTCTTCACAATCCCCAGAAAGCCGCTTTAGAATTTGTATAATCTATCTCTTTAATCATAAAGACTCGAAAGATCACAGCATAGGTTCTGCAGAGACAATGAAACTTTGAAGAAGATCGAACCAATCATCTGCATCCTAATTAATGCATCTAAAGGCTGACAAACAATAAGTAATTCAAGCCTCGAGAGCTAGCTATCAGCAAGATATGTGATTAGAACCATAGCTAATTGCTGTCAAGCTAGTGTCGGACATATTTGTTACCCACGGATAAGGGCTATTCCCTACTCCTCTTATATTGTATGCATAAGAAGGCCATCTAACATCCGAACCACACAACTTTGTCTCACCCGCTTTAATCATCTTTTGGGTTCTGTCGAGAACAACAAGGCTTGAAAATGTTGAAAAACTGTTCCCTACAAAGATATCGGATCTTAAACAGACTTCATAGTCGATAGCAGATTGAAATAGATATGGTTGCTTCTTGTAAATGTCAAAAACACCTAGTGTTTTCTTCTCATAGGGATGCAAGCCATCCTTCCAGCCATTCAATACAGTATTATCCTCCAGAAGAGTATCGGCAACAGCAAGATAAACGACAACAGGAGTTTTAAGACCCGCGATGCTTCCCACTCTGGCCATAATCTCTTCCTTACTACTACAAATTTCACTAATATTTAATCTCTGCTCCAGCTTCTTACAGTGAATCATCCAATCCTTTTCTATTCTCATGTGCACAGCTACAAAGGGAACGGGTTGTGATGAAGAGATTGACATTGCATTCTTACTTCTAACCTCCATTCCTATTTCTCTAATTTTCGAGACAACTTTATCTGCTTCCATCGATATCTCCTCTACTAAAGATAAGCATTCGAAAACCTTTGCATAGTCTTTAGTTGGCCAATGGTCATGCCACAAAAAAGGGTTCTTCCCTACTATCCGAATGATCTCACGTGCATCATATGGATGCTTACTAAATTGATTCAACTGTTCCAAATCTTTTTCCAATGTCCACCTCCTTCCACTACCTTTCTGAAGTTCAATAATATCACTTTGATTCGACACATCTGAATAACGACTCAATTGGACAAACCCTTTACAAATAGAATTAAATCTTTCGAATTGGAAGATCTTATCAAAGGAAATAGGCTTCAAAAGTTCGACTTCTTTATAAAACAGAGAAGCACTCAACTTAGGCATCAACAATGTTCGATTAAGCATACGTGCAGTCAAACAAGCTCTAGCAAAAGCAATCTTCTGATTGTTCAATCCCCACACAATCTGAGGAACTTCAAGAAACTTCTGTTTTACAGGTTGATACGATGGAAATGAACGGTTATGGACAAAGACAAAATTGTTCTGTCGAATGACCCTACCAAGTCCAGAGAATGTTGGAAGCAGAACAGTTCCAAGGAACAAAGCAATTACAACCAACAGCAAGCATTTTGCAGCCAAGAAATTCAAATGGACTCCAAAAAATCTCAATTGCTTACAATTTGACAAGTCCATTTGAGATTCAATCCAATAAGTTCATATACAAATCATCACAACACTATTCAATGAACCAAGCAACACAAAACCCATAATAGTTCAATCCTCAATTCCAGCCAGAGATTTCAAACCCAATCAACCTCTTTCTGAGCAGACAACAAAAACAAGAAAAAGGAAAGAGAAATCAAAATATTTTCCTACTGCATGTG
The DNA here is from genome assembly GCF_001406875.1 of Solanum pennellii. Taxonomy (NCBI): domain Eukaryota; kingdom Viridiplantae; phylum Streptophyta; class Magnoliopsida; order Solanales; family Solanaceae; genus Solanum; species Solanum pennellii. The sequence goes on from NC_028638.1 coordinate 42,424,189, forward strand.
AAAACAGAACCCTCTCACAAGACAACTATATATTCCAAAATAAAATGCAAGAAACCACAAACAGGATAACCACAACTAACCTCCTTTCAAATCCGAAAACACAACCCCCTCTGTCAGCCAATACAAATTCAATTTCTGAAAAACAGAAAGAATCACTTCCTATCTGCTCTCTGTCCAGATAGATATAGATTTCAATCTCTGGAAAAGTTCAGAAAAACCGATTAAAAAGGAAAATGGATCTTGAACATGTTAAAAATCCAACCTTTTTTGTTTACAAAAGAAAACCAACCATGAAAATCAAACATCCATTAAAACCCCAAATGAAAACTTCCAAAAAACAGAACAACAATAGCCTATAAATCAAGAAAAGGTTCAAAAATATGATGCATGCAATCCCAAAGAACAAGAAAACCCAGGTGGGGTTTGAAGCGGTGGAGTAAGGAAGAAGAAGAAGGTTTATTGTTGGAAAATAAAGGGGGGCAAAAGGGAAAGAAACAAAAAAGTTCTCACCTTTAAGTTATTGTTGGAGTGTAAAGTGAAGCCAACCAGAGAAACAAAAAAAAAGGGATTCAAAGACAATAAGGATGAATCCAAAAAGATTAATAAAAAAAATTATGTATATGTGAGAGAGAAGAAAAAGGGGAAAACCAGAAGATGAGCTTTGCATGGAACGGAATCAAGAAAAGGACTCAAAAAAAAAAAAAAACTCGTATAGCGAAAGCAAAGCTAATTGCCAACAAGGCATCACTATCATGACAACTCACACACACCAAATAGAAAATAATTTCCGAAATTAGAAAATCTTTTTTTTACTTCCTTTAAGAAGTAGCAAATCTAATTAAAGGAATAATTAATTTGTACACATCCATAGAGTAACCCAAATATTTACTCTAATTTATAGGGTGTTGACAATATGAGGTTGTTTAATATGGGAATTGGATTGACAAAATTATTCTTTGAGATATTTCATAGAAATAGTTATTTCGTTCATATATATTAAAACTAAAATTTGGTATTTTATCTATTATGGTATAAAACAAATATTGAACAACTAATTTTTAAACTAACTACTCATATTTAATCAAACACATCTCCTTATTCCTCTTGTCAAACAACTTTTATTTGAATTTAATGGATTTCTACACTTGTAAGGAATTTAATCTAATAATTACTTGTATAATATTTACATAATATATGTATAGTGTCTTGATGCAATTAAACATTTTTCACATGTTCGCATCCAACTATATATTTATGAGATCTATACAATAATTCATACAAAATTTAATATTGTGAAAGTGGTAAATGTATATATTGTAGGAGCATAATAAGTAAGAAGAACCTAAAAGAGAAGTTGGAAGATTCAAGAACAAAGATTGGGATCGAATAACACAAAATCACGTGCTTTTTTGTTCGAAACGCATTTTAAATTTTGAAATTTAAATTTAAAAAAATTAGTTAAGTATTTAAAATTGTTAATTATTATGATATATTTTTATTTTAAAAACATTACATATCTGAATTTGGCTGAGGACAGAAGAAGTGACAAACAAGTAGGTAAAGGATATTGAGAATGAGGATTGAGGAGAAGAAAACAAAGACAAAAACAATACTATATATGAGGGAGAAAAGGAGAAAAGATGAGTGATTCACTTCACTACTTTTTAAAGAGAAGAACCTAAAAATGAACTATCTATTCTATTCTAATCTAATCTCACGAGGAGGAACAAGACAACTTCATTCCCTATAAAAAGTGAAAAGCCACATCATATATATGCTCTTTTTTATATTCTCAATAAAAAATAAAATTGTCCCTTTCTTTATTTTATATGACTATTATGTTCTTTTTACGACTACTTATTTTGAATTCAAATTCAAATACGTAATAATAATTCATTACAAGAAAAAAAAAAGTTATGTTTAGATTTTTGAGTTGAGAATGTATCAAAGATCGTATCTTTATCTGTTAAGATAGCAAAAGTATATATATATATATATGTGTTATTCTCTCCTTATTTTATTTGTAGTATTATATATAATATATATAGCTCTTAAATCTCATTTGTGGTACTATATTACACGTATGTTATTATTGCTTACGTCGTTCATTTTAAAGAATTTGCCAAAAGTCTTATTACTCCTTTTTCAAATCAAAGATTTTTCATTTTTTTATTTTTCATATAATTATTGTGTATATGGATGTGAATCTACTTTCTGTTTCCTAAGACTTCTTTGCATCATATTGGACCAAAGGTTTATTAAAAAGTAGCTCTATTCTTTGATTTTTCTAGATTTAGAGTCACATCACAAAAGGGATTTGCAAGATTTAGGGCCAACTTAAAATAAATCAAGTTGGTTAACTTGTCTCATAAGTGTAATTTGTGCAAATAATTAGATGGGATCAGTTGGAATCATTCTTGAAAATCATATTTTATTATTTGATTGTCTGTTTATTGTCTGTTTACCATGTGAACCCACTATTTCTTCAATTTTTAGTACTTAACTAATGGTCCTGTTTTTTTTTGGCTGGCACACAACTGTACAAACTACGAAGTAGCTAAGACAGTTGGATATATAGTGTAGGAACCAGTTGAGAACCTTGTGACTGTGGCCAACTTTATCCAATTGATCTAATACGCACGCTGTTTAATTAATTTTATTTTTATTTGATTATTTATATTTATATTTAACTAAAGATAGAAAAATTAGAGCCGATTTAAATTGAGCATTTTGTTAGAAAAAAAATAAGGGTGGGTGGGGGTAGGGGAAATTAAGTCTTCTAGTAATTAATTATCATAATCCCTAAGAGGGCGGCATGGTTGCTACAAATATTCCTTTTTATTGACCAATTTGCTACTAGTGGTATTTAATTAGCCGACTTATTTTGTTCTATTTTAATTGCACGTTTTACTTTTTCCTCATTAGTCAATGATCACTGCTATTAGCGACATTAATATGGTTAAGGCCAGTTGGCCGATCCCATCTAATTCGTAATTGATTGGGTTGTGCTATAATTTTTTAAGCTAATCTTAGAAATAGATTTTTATCTCAGCTTGAATAAATTTATTGATTTGTTAGGCTTCAGAAATATAGATAGAATCAGTTGTGGATAAATAAAAATAAAATAGAGTATTGAAAATAACTTAAGTCTAAACTCAAAATCTATTTCGTGTTTAAAATATTACAAATTATGTTTATAAAATATGTACTACATAAAGAAAAATCCTAAAATTTCTAGGGACTCACTACATAGGCCTTAGCCTATGGAATATTGTCATAATTTTTGTGTTTTATTATTATCATTGAAAAATAATTATGTTAATATTTTTATTTAGCTATTTATGATTTTACTTGAAATCAAACTTAATAAATATTATAAAGATAATTTTATTTGCGAATTTGATTAACAAGTAGTAATACTAACACCATGTAATATTGTCTTGTCGATATTTATGATAACATTTTCAAGTTATAATTTAATTTATAAATTATATAACATAATACTTTTAAGAAAAGACAGTTGGTCTGGCAAAGCCTATAGTCCACGTACTTTTGGGTTGGGCCGACCATTTTATGATCCACTCCAAAAACGGGCTAGTCTGGCTTGACTCGTAAAATTTCAAAGTTTATATGAGTTAGCTCAGATAAGATAGATCAGCCCATATTGACAGCTCTAGTAACTACCATGCATATTAATTTGAAAAATGCTCCTCCTTTTTCTTCGATGAATCTTTTTTCCTTTAATTATAATTGAAACGTTATAATTTCAAAGACTAAATAGTGGCATAATTTTTTTTTTGTTGAGGGGCACATTGTATTCAAAAATCAGAGCAATAAATCTTTGAACGATAATTTATATAACATGTTGATTATAAATACTCATATTTATTATTATGATATAAATATAATATAATAATATCGTTAAATTCTTTATTTGTTGTAGAATAGTGAGAAGTAACTAGAACATGCTTTGTTTTCTTTCCCTATTAGCTTTGGTGCTATATTATGGAGTTGATGAAATATAAGTCTAAGCCCAAGAGACTACACATCATTGGGCCACATATACGATTGTCCTTCCGATCTATCATGTAGAATCAAGCCCAATACGGTATATGGGCTAAAGCCCATAACACTGGTAAACCCAAAAGGTAACTATTTACAAGTGGGTACCAAAGCACAAAAACAAAGTATTCAACTCATAACAATCAATTTCATACATATAAAATAAGCATACCTAGTACATGAAATAAGATGTACACTCACTCCAACTCAATATATCGATTATCATCGATACTTAAAACTCGAAAAATTCCCTAAATGACTTAAAGGTTCGATGATTGAGCAGCAATGTCGATCACAAAGCGATACTTAATATCATTCTTCTCAATTCTTTCATAAGCTTCATTTATCTGATGAGGTGTGATTATCTCTATGTCACACATGATGTTGAACTTCCCACAAATGTCTATCATTTCTTGTGTTTCTTTTATACTTCCAATCATGCTTCCTTTCACACTTCTTTTACCAAATATCAATGGAAATGATGGAAGGTCCATGGGCTTATCTGGTGCACCCACTATCACAAAAGTTCCTTTAATTTTAAGCAATTCCAAGTAAGGCCCAAGAGAGTGATTGGCTGAGACTGTGTCCAATATGAAGTCCAAACTCCTATGCCTTGACTGATGATAGTAAATGAAATCCAACACAAAGAAAATTGATTAATATAGCAATTTTAAAAGTTTATATATCTATCCTAAATACTTATCAATATGTTAAAATTTTTAAAATTGAGCTAGGCCAAAAGCTCATTTTATCGTGGTATCAAAAGTCAGGTTCAACACAGTTATTATATTATATCATCAATACATGTTTCGGCGTTAGCGTGTGAAGAGTTAACATTGAGTTCTCACATCGACTATTTAAAGGGTAAGAAAGGTGTGATAATCTACATAACAAACCTTCATTTGTTGTGGATTAGAGCTAACAATGAAATCATCAGCACCTAATTTGGTTTTGGCTTCTTTTTCTTTTGATAAAGAAGTGCTTATGACAGTGACATGATGTCCAAAAGCTTTTGCAAATTTAATAGCCAAATGTCCTAATCCTCCCAAACCAATGACTCCTATATTTTGTCTTTCTGAGCCAATCAAGTTGTTATCTTTCATTGGACAAAACACAGTTACTCCTGCACATAACAATGGTGCTGCTCTATCCATGGGTAGGTTATTTGGTATAGCAACCACAAACCTTCAAAATTATAAAAAAAAAATCAAAGAATTATGAAATATCGATATCAAAAACTTCGATATCTATACTAATTGTACCTATAATCAGCAACGATCATGTTTGAGTAGCCTCCATAAGTGATGCTTCCATCCCAAAAGACACCATTGTATGTGAACTGCACTTTGTCACAGTAATTTTCTTCAGAGGTTTTGCAAGATTCACACTGTAAGCATGATGCTGACATGCACCCAACTCCTACTTTATCCCCTGTTTTGAAGTTGCTCACATTGCTTCCAACTTGTACAACAATCCCTGTAATCTCATGCCTATATAACAACAATTGAAACAAATTAGAATTTCAAACAACAATAACATATTCAGTATAGTGAAGTCTGGAGAGGGTAGAATATACGTAGATAAAAAAAAACAAAACAGGGGAATTTATTTGTGATTTGATTATTACCCTGGAACAACAGGATACATAGTGATACCCCAATCATTCTTGGCATAGTGAAGGTCAGTATGACAAATTCCACAGTACAAAATCTTGATTGTCACATCATTTACACCATTTTCTCTGCATAAACATGAAAAATATGTCATTTTTTCTGGAACTTAGAGTTAAATATTATGTAATAATTACCTTCTATTGAATGTGTAAGGTGTGATTTTGCCAGAAGAATCAAGAGCTGCCCATCCAGAAACAACTTGAGTGTGCTTTGGAGTTGTTTTAGCCATTCAATTAAAATTATCCCTTTGATTTTTTTATTTTTTATTTTTTTTTGAGAATTGTTGGCTGAAAATAGAGTTTGAGAGGGTTATTATATGCAAAGTACAACATAGAGCTCCTTTTATAGTGATTAAATTAGACTTTCAAAAGGGTTGTTAGGACTATTACAATAAATAAATAATACACTTCTATTAGAAATTACTGTTGACTTTTTTTTTCTATTAGAAATTACTGTTAGACTTTTTTTTTTATTATTTGTCATACTCTTTCTGTCCATATTTATTTGTTCATATTTTCTCTTTTAGATGTTCCTGTTTATTTATTTATTTTGACTCAAGAAAGAGCAAATTCTTTTTTTCTATTATACCCTCATTTAAACTTCTTGAAAATTTCTAATTTTTAATTCATCCTTTTTAAAATCATATTTAATAAGAATAAATTGTAACTTCACTATGTTAATTATTGCTATCTTAATATGTGTGCCTTTTCTAAAGTGGACAACTAAATAGAAATCGAGGGAATATTTGATTTCGTACATCATTAATAAAGTCATTGATTTGACCATTTTACCATAAAAAGTTAATAAGTAATTAATGATAAAAATAAACATGAAAAAATTAATTATATATTTTTATATATTTAAAGTGATATTAAAATTGAAAATTTATTTTTTAAATAATAAACTAGTAAAAACAAACAAATTATATCCCATACTCATTTCCAAGAAAATACATTCAATAAATAACAACATACTACTCCGGTATAGTCTAGATCCTGGCCTACCTCTTCTTTTTTCTTCTTCATGAAATGACTAAATATATGAAGAAAGGAAATGAAAATCCAACAGAAATTCCTCTTTTGATTTTGTCAGTAATTTCCAAGAAATCCAACAGAAATTAGTCCTGGACTATCTTTTTTTTTTTCTTCTACCGATTCAATAAAAAAATAATACATCATTATATTATTAATGTGTGACGAATAAATAAGAATTTCATATATTTACTTATTTCTTGGCTCTACATTTATAGTAGAAACAATTTAACATATAATTATAAACATGATAACGCTAAATTTTAGTTTTTGACTTTGAAATTGTAATTTTCAGAGTACTAAGAAACAAAAGTTAGCTCAAGATCAACTTCCAAATCATTTACTACTCCAAAATTATGGGGCAATTAAAAGAAGAAAAGAATAAGATAACATGACAAATAATAAAAATAAACATCCACTTAATGAAATATCACAAAGAGGAACAAAACAGCCACCACATACTTTCTTTAGTCAAAAAATAATTCAAGTTCACACATTTTCCACTTCTTAGTGCACCATTCCAAAAGTTGTTAGAGCTGTTAAAAAGAAAGAAAATAATAAAGTAAAACAGAAATTTTCTTATTCATTTCCTTAATCCTTCTTTATTTAACCCATGAATTTCCTAGAATATTGTTTCTAATTTACTCCTTACATAAATATTCCACTATTGAGTACGCATCCTTCTCTTGTCTTTATTTTATTTCTTCCATACATTTTTCTTAATTAATGTCATTATTATTGTTTTTTTAAATCGTAAGTACCTTCGTATTTCTATTGGTATTCAGTTATTTATATTTGTTTTTAAACTTTGTATGTTTTTTAACAAATAAATAATAGGAGTATTTTAAACTAGCTAGAGAGTATTTTAGTGGAAAACGTTCATCCCTTAAAGACTTTGACTTTCAAAGTCTTGCATCTCCATTTATTTGTTATTTTCACATTAATTTAATTTGATTTCGAAGCTTGTTGAATGTTGTTGACTTCCTTCGATTTTTTTCCTCCTTACTACACTAATTGTGAATGGTATAGTGTACACCTAGCAAGTAAGGATGGGGTCGTTTTACCTCATTAAAATTATGGTGGTATTAATAATATATGGTTTGTTATGATTGAACTTATATACTCTCACCATCCGGTATTGTTTGTCATGGTTTCTATTTTTAGAGTTAAATTATAAAAATTTTGACTACTATTTTAAGATGCATTTTTTAATCATATTAATATGCAAAAAAATGTAATGTATAGTACTTTTCATATAGTTTTAGAATATCTAATTTTTTTGTTTTAAATATCGAATTAATGGATTTAATTTACCTTTGAAAATTAGTCAAATTGACTTTCGATAAGCACAACATGACAAACATTTCCGGACGGAGGGAGTATTAAGTATTATTTTATGTAGATTTTAATTATATTTTTGATTAGTTATTTAGTATTAGTTGAATAGTTGTTCCACCTTTTATATATATATTAGTTATGCGGGTTTTTTAGATTATGAATCAAACGTTTTGAATTAATTATACATGAATAACTTATTTTTTATCTACATAACTAAATCATACTCATAAATTATATAAACATTATTATATGAACAATTTATTTTTAATTCAACTATCAAATAATCTGACCAACTTAGTCGGGTTTGATGTGGCATGAGGTAGGAGTAGGGTTAGGGTTTGGGTTGATTTGGGGGGTCAAGTTTTTTGATTGGGACGGTGCTTGGGAGGGGTATGTTTGGGGAGGGAGAACGAGACAATCAACATGAAATGAAATGTTATTTAAAGAAATGTACTCAACTTTTAATGTTATGATTTTCTTTTAAATTAAATTATAAGAATTTTGACTAACATTTTATAATATAGTTTTTCATCATATTTATATGCAAAAAATAGTAATATATATTATAGTAATTTAAGTATAGTTTTTGAATATCTATTTTTTAATTTAAATTATTCTAATTTAACTTTAAAAATTAATCAAATTAACTTTTGAAAGTCATAACATGTTAAATAAAAATGGATGGAGAGAGTATCTTATACTCTGATCAAGAAAGTTATTTCTCTTGATTTGTAAAAATATTATATCTAAAAAATAATCGGTAATAAATTTGAGTAATCAATCATATGAAAAAATAGAAAGATATAATAATTTTTCATATTTGTTTTTCCTGAAAATAACAAAAAAAAAATCGTTTGATCTTACTTGTCATGTTTGTTTGTTTAGAAATCAAATAGGGAAAATGTATAAATTCACATCTGAACTTATTTCAAAAAGTCAGCTATACGTTTAAATCAATATCGTGATCTATTACACACCTCATTAAATAGTGATTTTCTTTTATCCCTGAGACGTGTAGTATCACTCTCACAATGGGAGGTGTAACGCACTTGTGCCACATCAATACCATGTCACTGCAATATCACATGTCATATCAAATTTTGACTTAAATTTTCCATATCACTCAATTGTTTCTTCTTCAATGAACACTATTATGAGATCACTACCATTGTCATCATATTACTACCAAATTTATATATTTCACCAGGAAAATTAAAATAGTCACCATAAATATCACCACCTACGATCAAATTCACCCAAAATAATACTAGCACCAGTATCCCCACAAAAAAATCAAATGGAAAAGGGTCTGATATACCCCTCAACTTTGTCATTTGGAGTTGATATACCCCTCGTTATGAAAGTGACTCATATATGCCCTTACCGTTATACAAACGGCTCACATATACCCCTGTCGTTACAAAATGGCTCACATATACCCTTCATTTAACGGAAGTTAATAAATTAGTTTTAAATTTATATTTATTACTTGTATTTTTTAAAAAAAAATTATTTAGGGGTATATATGATTCTTCTATCAAAGTTCAAGGTATATTTTAATTTTTTTCATACATAAATTATTTTTTGACTTCTTTTATTATAATTATTTGAGTTTCTTATTCTTATTTTGTTTTTTTTTCTTTCATTACTTAGTTTAAAGAAAAAAATTTAAACAATTTTTTTTGTGTATTGTAATTTAATTCGTATTCGAAGAAAAAAATTTGGTCTACAATAAGTTTTACAGGAATATTAGTGAAACATAAACAAATTTGATTATCAAAATAATAATTATAAATTAGTCATTGAAATAAAAAAAAAGTAAAAAAAAATATGTTTTACGAGAATTAAATTTACTCATATGGGATTATATTTTTTAGAAAAAAATAATAAAATTTAGATTAATTTTTTTTTTTTCATTTCCGTTAGAGGAAAAGGGTATATGTGAGCTATTTGTTTACAAGTAGGGGTATATATGAGTCAGTCATAACAAAGGGTATATCAGCTCTAAATGACAAAGTTGAGGAATATATCATACCCTTTTCCCAAAATCAAAAAGATCTACAAGAAAATTTGACACCCATAAATAGACTTAGTACTAAAATTACATCATCACCATCAAAAGGTACAAACCCACCACCAAATATCACTACCACCAACAAATTCATCATTATATTTTATTTTTTAAACTCAATCATTAATTTTATCAACCATCAACAAAATCGAAGAGAAAAATTTAATATAACAAAATGGTAAAATCGAATAAATATTAAAATAGGATATGACGAGGGGTGGGGGGCGGAGGAATCTGGTGAAGGCACAGTGGGGGTAGATAGAAATTGGGTACGTAAAAATGATCGAAAAAGAAAGAAAGAAGAAGAAGATGGTTGCCTCTGATAAAGAAGAATAGGCATGGGGTAGGGGCAGGGTGATAGTAGAAAAAAAGTTTTAATTTATTTTACTTTATTTAATATCAAACATGCTTTTTTTATTTATTTATTTGTATTTTTTGCCACATCAATTTTAGAGGATAAAAAAGTTTAGTTTTAAATAGTTAAAGTGTGTAATAGATCGTCAATTATTATGATATTTTAAGTATGTTATTGATTTTTTGAGACAAATTCAAAGGTAAATTTATTCATTTTTTAAATCAAATCATATAAACTTAGATTCATTATTTCAATAATTATCTTTTAATTTAATTAACATGAAAAATATGCAACTTATTATACTTATTGTAAAAAATTCAAATAACGAAATTTTAATCATAGATATTAAATTAATTGGTAGTTGCAAAAACCAATGCATATTGCACAATATATATGAGTGGGACTGGTGGTGGATGGCAGGCACTATTCCCATTTCCTGGTGAGGAACCATTATGTTTGACATGACTTGCAGGTCTTACTAAGTATAATTGGCCCTGTTGACACTACATTCCCTGCAAAGTTATCTGGATTTGATTAAGAGTTGTTAAACATAAAAAAAATAAATTCATGTGCAAGTAAAAAAAAAAAAAAGCATCAATATGTAGTATATATACATAGATAAAAGAGTATTTGATCGATATCGATATGTCTTAATTAATGTAGCTTCGCCATTGATTATATGGTTTTACGATTTTATAATAGCTTTTCTTTACTATTTTTCTTACCACGAGAGATCTACTCAATGCATATACAGATACGCCTCTTACTTTTAAGATATGTTAGTCGAAAAATTTATTTGTTTTTTCTTTCATCTTTATCTACACGTCTCTTGAGCACGACTCGATAATTTTTGTGATTGGCTGTCGATTAATAATCAAATAAAGTCAAAAGATAAGAGTAGAAGTACATTGCTTATAAAAGTTATGAATTCATATTTATAAATATGTAACTTGCTATAATATAACCTAGACAACTTTTTCATGGCTAATTTTCTTTTAAACGTAGAGAAAAATTCAAGATTCCGACTTGATTACATGAAAAAGTTTTGCTCTTATCAAGTATATCAAAAATAAAATTAACTACAATTTCATTAGAATTGTTATTTTGAAAGGGGTCCACACACTATTTGTAATTTTGTATGTAACCTCTCATTTCTCTCTCATGTTTTATCTCTTTTCTTAACTCTCTCTTATTCCTAAATTCTGTCAACCATATCAATTTTCAAATTTTAAATATTGATCTTCTCCTTCTAAATTGTGTTTCCTCAATATCAGGTAACTAATATTGACAGTTTTCAATTGAATTTTTTAGATTATATATTCGTATAATATATATTTTTGTTTTAATTATTTTTATCTATCTCTATTCAATCTTAGTTTTTTAATAGATAACGTTGTATGCAAGTTTGTCGTTGAACAAACACTGTCAAAGAGATTACCCGAGATATATAAATGTATATTCACAAATGATGAAGCACCATCTTTTTATTTGTGCCTAACTCAAGCATTTCAAAATATTGCAGAATCTATGTTAATATGTGCTTTAATATTATTTCGTGAGTTGTATAATAATTTTTTACATTATGTTGTATACGAATTTTTGAGATTTATATACATTTTATTTGTATATCAAATGACATATATAATCGTCGTTCTTAGAAATAATATACAATTACATATTTGTATATATATATCAACCCAAATAGTTCTGTAGCATTTATCATTTGTATATTATTTATATTTTTATATACATTTTGATTTCTAAATTTCTAAGTTCATGATGTAAAACTAATTAATTTTTGTTTCGGATGAACATTATAAATGAAGAATTGAATTGAATTATTAGTTTCAAATTGAAAAATATTTGTTGTATTATGAATGAAGGAATCAAATTATTGAGGATTTGAGTTTCAAGAGTGGTTTTATAGCTTGAAGAGTCCACTGTGATAAGAAAGTGATTCATGAGATATTTTTCAAACTGATTGTACCATATCAATTAATAGGTTAATGGATAGTTATATTTGTGTACACGAAATTCAAAAACATGAGATATATAAATACTAATTTCAATATCTAATGAAATTACAGATACCTCTTGTAATTAGATAAAAAATTAATTGTCTATGGAGGTTTCTCTACTTTTAATATTTATATAATAAGACGTAATTCAGATAGATAAATATGTCATATCTAATAAGGATTGTATTAGATGGATAAGACTTCTTCATCCTTATCTATTTTGAGATATGAAAAAAAATCTCATAACGCAAATTCGGATAGTCAAAGCCTCATTAAGTATCTAAACACCGCGTGAAAATAAAAAAAATCAAATTCAATGAAACAAAACGGATGATATACACATATTATCATGGACTTGAAATATAATTACTTTAAATGAAAAGTGAACATATCCTTATAGGAATATGAATAAAATTCTAACTCGAATAAATATAGAAAGATGTAAAAATACATGTTTAGATGATTAAAACCTTGATAAAAACATCAAATATCATGTGAAAAATTAAAAAAAATATCGAATTATACGAAATCATGCAAACAATACACCAACACTCTCATTTAACTTGAAATATACTTATTAATGTGAACGAAAAAGGAACATATTAACGGATATGAGTAAAAGTTTTGTCCAAATTAATAGGGAAAGAAATTTGAAATATATCTTATTCAGAATATGAACTAAAATCAATATAACTTATGGTACAAAAATGAAATAACTTAATCTTAATTAAAAATTTTAAATATGAACTCTAAGCACATAAAATCTATTGAGAAAATAGAAAAAAAATAATGATTAAACATTTCTTTGTATGAATGAAAAATAAATATGATATGATTTTTATTGTAATTATCCGTTCTATAAATAGTCACCACCAACAAAAGAATAAAATAATAATTAAACATTTCTATGTATAGATAGAAAATAAATATGGTATGATTTTAATTGCAATGTTCCGCGCACCCATCAACTCTATGTAATTAGAAGAAATTTTACTTTACTACAAACAATAAAAAGATCATAATCAGCGAGGACAAACAATTAAAATAATAAATCAGGTATTTAAAACTTTTATATCATATTTAGCCACAGTAAATATAAGTACAAGTTAAATAATTTTGAAAGCTTTTATATTTTTCATTACATGTTTTGTCTTTTTGCACTTTATTATTTATTCTTTTTTACCTCCGTTAAAAAAAAGCAAATTGCAAAGTCAAAAAATGAATAAATCAAGTATATATCATTTAATACGGTGTAATGTCCATTAACACTTGTGATCATTTTGAAGTTTTGACGTTATATATAAAAGCATATTTTTGAAATAAATTTTGAAGAAAAGTGCTTAGAAAGAATTAATACATCAACGATCAACCTTTAGATAATTGAGTTTTGTGCTTTTGATCCCTCTAATTTTGAATTATAGAAATTTTAATGAAATATTAAAAGTTAATTAAAACACTCTTAATTATCCTTACAGCTTGTTCAACCAGTCAACGACAAGTGTCAAGTCTAGTACGTAGTAGTTGTATCTCTTCCACCAATAAACTTGTTTCCCTTGCTCACTACTTCATCCAATTAATTAAATACCCAAACTACCCTTTACCCAAACATTCTGTGAATAAATTAGGATTGTCATCCTATTGTATTTGAGTGAAAAATATTACTTTTTTTTTTTATTTTCAAATAAAATAAAAAATAAATTACCTTAATTAATTATGATTTCGATTGTTATAAGCAAAAAGCACAAAATTTATTCTCCTTATTTGTCGTCCATGTTCTTATGAACAAACAACATAGGATTAAAAGGTAACTGGCATTAAATTTTCCGTCATTTCCTCTCACTTTCTCATTATATTCCAATATACTTTTGCTAATTTCATCGATCCTTCTGGAATAATCAAGATCATTCTTTACTTCCACAAGACCCCACTTAGTCACGTCTTTACCATTTACTCCTTTCTTTTCGATTTATTTTTTCCTAAGTAGAGCCCTTTTTCGTCATTCAACTTTTCTTAGCGTGTACTCTTTTTATGGTCTTCCTTTTTTATTTATAAGCTTAACAACTAGATTCTCGTACTTCACTCTCAAGTTATAACTAAAATCATCGAAAGTGTTTACATTTGCTACTTTACTTTTTCTCTCTCAAGTTACAGAATGGATCGTGGAAACTACCGACGTGGTGGCGGTCATGATAACGCCGGCAGAGGTGGAGGTAACCGTGGTCGAGGTCAAGGCCGTGGTGGTGGAAGGGGTGAGCCTCAGATCGGAGGTGGAAGGGGTGGGACCCAGATTGGTGGTGGGTCCCAAATGGGTCAGCCTCCACAGCAATGGGGAAATCAGCCGAGGGGATCGGGTCAATACCAGATTCGTGGTGGGGCTCCGCAAAATCAACCGGGTCAAAACTATCCGGTTAATCAGAATCCGGGTCGTGGTGGTACTTGGGTAAACCAACCGGTTCAACGTGGTGGTGGTGGGGGTAGCGCTTGGCCACGGCCACAACAGCAGGGTAGTGGCGTTCCAAACACTACTTGGGCCCGACCACCACCGCAGCAACAGGGTAGTGGTGGTGGAGTTGCTAATGCTTGGGCCCGGCCACCGCCGCAGAGGATTCAGCAGCATGGTGGTGGAAATCAGCAGCAGGTTGTGGATCGTGCTCCTCCTCAATCTTCTGGTATTAACTCAACCTTGTTTTCTTTGTTATTATTATTTTGTTATTATTGTTATCTATTTTCTTTGTTTTATACTAATTATCTACTGCAAGTTAATATATGGATATGCAATTTTTTTAAAACTTTTTAACAATTTTGAATATATTCACTTTCAATTTAAAATATCATATTAATATAATTTAATTTAACTTTAATAATTAATTAAATTGATCGTCGAAAATCGTAACATGCCCGATCAAAAGGGACAAAAGGAGTAGTAGTTTTAGCACACGTGTGGCTCACCTTATTTTTAATAAATTCATTAGAAAAATAAGTTCTATGGAAAAAACATGCCTGTGTAGTGAGTAATAGAATGCAATTTAGAAATGAAATCTTTAAAAGTATATTAAGAAATACCAAATGAGGGGCGTATTGTAATGTTTAAATTGATTCCTCTTTAAGCAATCTATTGTAAATTAGTAGCTTAGTTGGTTAGCTATTCCACCTCCGACCTTGTTGGTGAGGATTTGATTCACCATATTGTAATTATAATTATTTCTCATTTTCCCTTCTCCGACCCTTTTTTTTTAAAACTATTAATTTTGAGATTCAATTACTAGTTAGCAAACTTTCAATAAGGTCACAAATGGAATAAAACATACACGTTCTTCTTTAAACTTTTATAATACTAGCAATATAGTAAATGAAAAAAGAAATACATAATAAAAGCATAATTTCGATTTCTTGCCCATTTTTTCCCTAACCAATAAAAAATTAATAGTTTTTTTCATTGAGTCACATTAAAGCATAAATCAAATAGTACAATAATGATACAAGTGCTTCATCATTTGAAATATATGATGAAAAGGATAATCTAATTTTCTATCTAATTTTGAGAAGGTTATTTTTTTTAAAGAAGGTTCTATTTTCTATCTAATTGGTTCTACAATTATAATGATCCCATCTTATAGACTCTACTTGAAAAAAAAGCTGATAAATCATTCACTTAGATAGAGGTTATTCAAGATCTATTAAAAGCTTATTAATAAATATGATGATGGTAGAGATGCTTCTTCTTCTCCAATTCAAAGAATATCAAAGGTTGAAAAATAATAATTGTTCTTTATCCTCGAAAAACTAATTGTTCTTAAAATTAAAGAACAAAAAGAATATTATATTAAGTTTGTTATAAAAGATTATACAAAGTGCAAAACAAAAAAGTACAAGAAGATCACAACATTGATGTTGTTAAACAATATTCATAATTCAATTTTTGACTTAACACCTTCGCAATTTTAGCATTTAGTATATATAATTGAATATAATATGATATCATTACTATTCAGTAATATTTAACTAATTAGGTGTTCCATAATATTATGATTTAGTATCGAGTTAAAATGGTAATCCAACTTCGCACTTTGGAGCTTTCCACTTTGAATATGAACGAACAATGAATGAATAATGAACGAATAATGATAATGTGTGCATGTGTGTTTATATATATACACACACCTATTCACATATATATACATACTAGATTTAGGAACGTGCGTTGCACGTTTATTCCAAGATACTTCATATAAATTTTGTATCGTAAAATTTATCATTGTTTCGATAGAAACTACATATATCTTCCTAGTAAAAATATTATATTTTTAATTATAAAATTGACTAAAAGTGCATAAAGTAAAAATAACTATCACACAAATTCAATATTCCAATGAAGATATTAAAATACAACATGATAGATTAATGTATACAAAGCAACAGGCCATAGTAAATTATCAATAATAGTAACACAACAATAGAAAGTACGTTGTACAATAACAACAAGCAAGAAACATAAATGTTAAATTAAATAAATAAAAAGAGACGAGAAAAGAGAGCATAGAAATTTTCTCATTTTTTTTCAATTGGTTTAAGTTTATATATTATTGTGTGAAATGTTACTATTTATTATTGGATAACATTGAGAAATACAAAGAGTTGTCATAAATAAATATTAATCCATTTGAGATTATCGATGAGAAATGAGAGTAATGAACATAATGAATATAATTAGTGAGAGTCACATACATTTACAAGTTGATGGTAAGTTATGTATACTAATATGATGATTTACTATTTACTATTTAATATTAACATTTAATTTATTAAACAATTTATAAAATTCAAATGTACTGTGTAAACAAAACTGTAATCTAAGAATAAAATATATAAAAGAATTCAAATATACTAAATTTGTAATGGAAAATCATTATGACTAAGTATTAAAAAATTTATACGAAAATACACCATTCAATCAAATACATTCTTAAAATAAAATTACAAGTACAAAAAAAAAATCAAATATGGGAGCAAGTTTAGCATAAGGCTACCAACAAAAATGCAAATTGATAATGTAAATTGAAGATATTCCTTTCCATATTTTTAAGACATTCCTTTCCCTGTTTTTTATTGATAATGCAAGTTGAAAAAAAGCTATAGTAATAAACATTTAACCTTTGACCATAAAAAAAAGTTAAAAGTTTTGGAAGAGAAGTTAACGAAAGCGACATTCAACTACATAAATGGAGGGGTCTTATCATAGTTCTAATCTCGGCAAATTACAAAAACAAAATACATCAAACTCCGATATTCTAGTAATTGAAGTGTTATTCATCCCTATAATTACATTCGCCTTGTAATCTTGACAGAAATCCTCTTTGCCTTGAAATTTTCTTCACTTGATTAAATCTTCTCTAGTCTTCCACACACAAAAATTGTATCACGTATAAATCTTTCTATGAAAATACTATTAGAAAATTTTCATAGAAAGATTTGTATTTATAGGGAAAAAAATATAGTTTTGGAATATGAAGATTCACTTACAAAGTTGAAAGGTCAAGTATTATTATAAATTAAAAACAAATATTAATTAAAGATATAAATTAATTTGGAAGATGAAACACATACATGTATCTATTCAAAGGGATAACTCTTATTTTTAATATTTAATTAATTATTTATTTAATAACATTTGAATTTGGCATAAGGGTAAAATTGTAATTCAACTTTTCTACTTTGGAGCTTCACACTTATAATAATATATGATGATTATCTTATTTTGTTTTGTTTCAGTTTTAAAATAATTATTTTTCATCTACAAGGGCTTATTATGGAGCAGACCTGGATTATCTTTTTTTTTTTCACCCTCTTAATTTGGAGAATCTTGATATCTGCTTTCATCTAGAAAAAAACTGAACTATTTTGAATAATGGTATTTGATTGGTTTGTATTTGGCTTTGTTCTTCAGCTACATTGGTCATACTGTTTTAATAAGTACTCATCAGTTTTGAGGCTTCTTCTTGTGTTACTAATATGTTGGGGATTTGATATAACCAACAAAAGTTCGAAATCCGTTAGTTGTGGTGGTTTGACTCATTGTTCTTATTAGCTTTGCTAGTTTGGCGTAATACATAAATGTGCCCTTTGACTTGGCTTCAAATTACTTATGCCCTTCAACTTTAGATATGCACAAATAGACATTTAAACTTGTATAAAATTGAACAAATTGACACACATGTTATCCTACATGTCATCTTTTGTCCTACGTGGTGTCCTACGTGTATTGTTCCATGTAGGACTCATGTGTTTATTTATCTAAAAGTTGGATAGTTAAAGTGTGTGTTTTTGCATTAGGAAAGTTGGAGGTCAAAGTTAAAATTTGAAGCGAAGTTTAGGGTCCAATATATGTATTATACCCACTAGTTTTCTGCAAATAACATATTATGTCATAAATGATTTATTCCTATGTTGTGTGTTCTTTCATTTTATGTCTGCATAAGTACACCAATGTTAAAATGCGCTGTATTTTTGTGGGCAGATCCTGTTCAAGTTGATCTGGGGTCCCTGAAAATTACAGATCAGAGTCCATCATCTCGACCAGAAAGTTCCAAGGAAAAACGTGTACCTATTGCACGACCTGATACTGGAAAAATTGCTGTCAAGTCAATTGCGCTGCTTGCTAATCATTTTCCTGTTAGATTTAATCCCCAGTCTACCATTATGCATTATGATGTGGATATTCAACAGAGGGCTGATGGGAATCGGCCTGTGAAGAAGCTAACGAACAAGTCTGTTCTCCATATGATAAGAGAAAAGCTGTGTGCGGATGACCCTACACGATTTCCCCTAGATAAAACTGCATATGACGGTAAGAAGAACATTTTCAGTGCTGTTCAACTTCCTACTGGGTGTTTTGCTGTGAACTGGTCTGACGGGGAAGATGCTAGGTTACGCTCTTATGACATTACCATAAAGCTTGTTGCTGAATTAAAACTTTGCAAGTTGAAAGAATATTTGAGTGGAAGCCTATCGCATATTCCTCGTGATATACTACAAGGAATGGAGTTGGTTATGAAAGAAAATCCTACTAGGTGCAGGACTTCTGTAGGTCGTTGTTTCTACTCTAATGAGCACCTGCCCGACCATGACTTTCGTTTTGGTGTTGCTGCATATAGAGGTTTTCAGCAGAGCCTAAAGCCTACAAAAGGAGGGCTTGCGTTGTGCTTAGATTACTCGGTCTTGGCACTCCGGAAACCAATGCCAGTGCTAGACTTTCTGAAGGAATATTTAGGAGAATCTAACGAAAATACCTTCAGGAACAACATTCGAGCTGCAAAGGGTGCATTGGTTGGTTTGAAAGTCAGGGTAATTCATCGTCGTACAAGCCAGAAGTTTCTTATTAAGCAGCTGACTGACTGCAAGACTCGTGAAATTACTTTTCCCCTTGAAGATCCAGAAGGCATAAATCCCCCAAGGGATGTTCTTCTTGTTGACTACTTCAGGGATAAATATCAGCGGGAGATTCAGTTCAAGGATTATCCTTCATTAGATATTGGAAAAGGTAATAAGAAAAACTATGTCCCGATGGAATTCTGTGTCTTGGTTGAGGGACAACGGTATCCCAAGGAGGATTTGGATAAAGATACTGCCTTGTTTCTGAAGAACATATCACTAGCTCGACCCCAAGATAGAAGGCAGGCTATTTGTGAAATGGTACGGGCTGGAGATGGGCCGTGCGGGTATGTGAATTCCTTAAATTTTGTGTTATTCATCTGAGATTTTGTTGTTTCCTCTTGAATTTCTTCTTTTTGACAAGAAATGTGTGGTTTTTGATACATGTGTCAGTTATGCTACTCAATTTTTTGTTTCGGTGGATTTGAGTTTTTAAGCTGATGAATCAGTCTATGCTGCCTTAGTATGAATGATTTTGGTTGATTAATTTGTGGGGTTTGTTTATTTTTAAATGAAAGATTTATGGGGTTTGTGGAGCTAGAGAGATGACTTGCATCTACAATCGAAAGAGAAGAAAACAAAAAAAGCTAGATTTTATGTGAAATATCAGGAGGTTTGTTTCTGTTTGTGATTTTATTGTCTTTCATGTGTGTTATGAAATTGATTGTGGATGTGATATATTTTGTGTTATACTTGTGCTGTCTTCTCTGGAAATTTCAAAGTTTTCTACTCAGCAATCTCTTCTCTGTTAGACATTATCATTAGAATTCGAATGGTATTTTATGGTAAGCTGCCTTTTGGGCTCTTCCTATGTCTGTCTTGCTATAGTTGTGTCTGTTCCAGATTTTAAGGGCTTGTTCTTCTTGATGTTGTTGTCATTTGAGTCGAGAGTCTTTCGTAGACAGCCTCTCTACCTCCACGAGATAGTGGTGTTAGGTCTGTGTACGACTCCACCTTCCTTAAACTCCATTTATGGAATGTATTGTTGTTTGCATCATGAATTTGTTGGTAGATATACTGATATAAGTTTTTAGCATTTTTTGTTACAGACTTTCATTTTTCCTTCTAAGTTTCAATTGATTATTGCAGGGCTGTCACCCGCAATTTTGATATTGGAGTTGATAGGAACATGACCCGTGTTCCAGGTCGTATTCTTCCTCCCCCTGATTTGAAGCTAGGCGGTCAAAATCGATTTCCTGTGAATGATAAATGCCAGTGGAACCTTGTTGGGAAATCTGTGGTGGAAGGCAAGGCGCTTCAGCGATGGGCTTTGATAGATTTTAGCGCTCACGATCGCAAACCCTTCTTTAGGCTACGAGTTGATGAATTTGTCTTCAGATTGAAAGATCGGTGCAGAAAATTGAGTATTAATATGGAAGAACCTGCTGTAGTACATTTGACTGACATGCATGAACTCTCTGCAGTTGGCAAGGTTAAAGAACTTCTCGATGGTGTGGTTGCTGAAGCTAAACGGAAAATCAATGGTGAACTTCAAATGATAGTTTGTGTTATGACATCAAAGCATAATGGGTACAAATATCTTAAATGGGTATCTGAGACAAAAATTGGCGTAGTAACCCAGTGTTGCTTGTCTACTAATGCCAACAAGGGACAGGATCAATATCTTGCAAACCTGTGTATGAAGATCAATGCAAAACTTGGGGGCAGCAATATGGAACTTATGGATAGACTCCCTAATTTTAGAAATGGAGACAATGTCATGTTCATCGGAGCTGATGTTAATCATCCTGCTGCAAAGAATGTGACATGTCCATCCATAGCAGCCGTTGTTGCCACCGTCAACTGGCCAGCTGCTAATAGATATGCTGCTAGAGTTTGTCCTCAGGTTCACAGGACTGAGAAGATTCTAGAGTTTGGAAAGATGTGTGCAGACCTAGTTCGTACTTATGAGGAAATCAACTTGGTTAAACCAAACAAAATTGTTGTTTTCCGTGATGGTGTGAGTGAGGGTCAGTTTGATATGGTACTCAACGAAGAGTTGCTTGATTTGGCGAAGGCTATATACGACAGTGACTATCAACCAGCAATTACTCTTGTTGTGGCTCAGAAGAGACACCATACACGGCTATTTCCTGAGGGTGGCCCTGCCAATGTGCCTCCTGGTACTGTTGTGGATACAATAATTGTTCATCCCTCTGATTTTGACTTCTATCTTTGCAGCCACTTTGGAGGGTTGGGTACCAGCAAGCCAACTCACTATCATGTTCTATGGGATGATAATGGTTTCAATTCTGACAGCTTACAAAAGCTTATATACAACATGTGTTTCACTTTTGCGCGGTGCACTAAACCTGTCTCACTTGTTCCACCAGTTTACTATGCAGACCTTGTTGCTTATAGGGGACGGATGTATCAAGAGGTGCTTATGGAGATGAACTCTCCTAGGTCTACAACTTCATCTTCTCCAACTGCCTCATTTCAACAAACATTTTATGATTTGCACTCTGATTTGCAGAACGTAATGTTTTTCGTCTGATGCCACCTTTTTGATCTCCTTCACCATTCCCACACTGGGGAGGGAGATATGGTTGTCTACATTTTGGAGATGCCCATTTCCAAACGCATTTGAACCTCCTTTCCGTTGGACATTGCAAAGGAGTTTGTGCGTGAATCTAATGGGGTTTCATGCTTCTTTTACTTTCTATTGTGTGAGTTTAATCATTGACGTTTGATTGTGTTTTATCTGCTTTGGGGGGTCTCTGGAGGCCACTCCCAAATATGTCTACTGCTTAAATTGTGTGATGTTTTGTATTATGTATTTCTGAGACGTGTCTTAATATTAATATATTTGTGTTTGAGCTATTTCATGTCTATCTATCACTCATTCAATGTTATTGCATTTTCTCACTTCATGATGAATGATGATAGTGTCTTTTCGATATTTGGTCTTTTTACATCCAATTATGATGGTGTCATCTACTTTAATACTTGTGATCGTTTTGAAGTTTCGACATTATATATGTAAATGTACTTATTAGAAATAGACTTTGAAAAGGAGTAATTGGAAAGAATTTTAATTTTTAAAATACTATGTATCTCAAAGTTTGTAATAGGTATAATACATAAATGTGCCCTTTAACTTGGCTTCAAATCACATTTATACCCTTCAACTTTGGATGTGCACAAATAGACACTTAAACTTATATAAAGTTGAACAAATAGACACATATGTTCTACATGTCATTTTTTGTCCTACGTGGTGTCCTACGTGTATTGTGGCCATGTAGGACTCATGTGTTTATTTATTTAAAAGTTGGATAGCTAAAATGTCTGTTTGTGCATTATGAAAGTTGGAGGTCAAAGTTAAATTTGAAGCCAAGTTTAGGGTTCAATATATGTATTATGCCTTTGTAATTTGCTACAAGATAGAAGAAGTGACAAATAAACACGGTAAAATTAGTAGGGATGTATTAATAATCAAACAAAAGGATTGTAAAATGAGAATTGAGGAGAAGAGATGAGTGATTCACTACTTTATAGAGAAGACGAGAGTTTCAAATAAATCTGACAGACCTAAAGTTGAACTATCTAGTCTAATCTAATCTCACGAGGAGTAGAGGAGGCACAAGACAAATTTATTCATCGGTTCTCTTCTTATTTTTGTGTATCTGGTAGCAAATATATATATATAATAGTGACGTACGTCTAATTATGTAATTTCTGTTCGAAACATCTTCAAATA
This sequence comes from Solanum pennellii, assembly GCF_001406875.1. Lineage (NCBI taxonomy): Eukaryota > Viridiplantae > Streptophyta > Magnoliopsida > Solanales > Solanaceae > Solanum > Solanum pennellii. The sequence goes on from NC_028638.1 coordinate 42,447,868, forward strand.
ACTTTCCAAAACAAGGTAAAAAGGTTTTATAGTCTTAAAAATAAGGCAAGTCACTTAGAGTGTGCAAACATCGATTTAAACAATAAATCGAAGCAAAAAAACACTATTGGTTTATTGATATTTGGTTATTGGGCTAACAATTTTTAAACGATTTTGCAAATTTATTTATGGATAAATTACTTATATACACAACTTTACTTATCTTATTCTCCATTTTTCTCTATTTTTTTGAAATATTTCATAAATTCCTTATTTCTCATAATTCATAAAATTTTCAGATACATAAGAATCACCAGTCAAAATCTACGTTTATTATCTGCTTTTCACTCCTCCTTTCTCTCTCTAAATTCACTCCACATTCTTAGCAGTTAAAATTTTCGAATTAATTTGATATTCAAAAGGATTCAATTTTCAAATTAATTTGATTTTCAAAAGGATTCTCTCTCTCTCAAGTCAATCAATTTCAACATGTGAATAGGTAGGGTTTTGTCTTCTCCATTGTCGTCCTCTACTATTTTTTTTTCATAATTTTTTCCTAATACATATGGGACAGCCCCCTTTATTTAGTATTGGGGTTAATCTACTAAATTCTTCTAATACGAATATGAAATTTTGGGTTCTATCTCTTCCTCCTCTAAACTGTCGGTGATGGTAGACTTGCTATGACAATGTATTGGCAAGGTTCTTATTGCATCCAGTGTACTACCACAAATGCAACAACAATCTGATGCATTATCGATTTGTTGAGAAGGTTAAAGAGAATCAGATCAGATTGTTGAATTTTTTTCGATTTTTTCTTATTCATCTTTTTTTTATATAGATGGATTCAGATTTTTAATGTATCTGGTTATTTTTATTTTTATTAATTAAAATGTAATGTTTTCTTTTCAAATTATGATAAATTACAAAAATAATGTTCAACAGATAACGAGTATTTTTGCATCATCTATGGAATTGTTGTAATTATGTGAAGTTGTTGATACAAAAATAATATTTACTGTTGTATTATTCAAAATCTGCACTACTAGAGTGTGTATCAGATACACAAAATTTACTAAATATATCAAATACACATATATGATACATTGTTACTAATTTAACCGTAATTCATAATTTGTATCATGTTCAAGTGTTGGACAATTTCTAAATCATGTTCAACTAGTGGACATTTCGTATCAAATATAAATATTTGTCAGATTTTATAGATTATCAATTTATATTGAGCATAGTTACTCTTTTTTATCATTATGTATCAACTAAATATTAAGATACTTAGTAATTACATTAATTTGAAATCTCCTACCCATGATTTTTCTTCCTTTTTTCACTCCATAAATCTCTCCGTAGTTACTTTCATTAATAAATTTTTTAATTAAATTTTTTTTTCTCTTTTCAACTAATGATTTCAAGTTATTCACGAAGTAGATTTATTTCAATCCTTCACTTTTCAATTTATTTTTTTATTTTTTTTATAAAAATCATTTAAAAAAATTACTGGATCTTTTACTCCCAGTCTCTTAATGGAGCAGAGGTGGAAAAACATTGCTAATGCTTAGAGTTCATCTTTGAGTGTATTTGGAATGGTTTCAGGAATTTCTAATGGTGATCTTGATACACTTCATTCTGGTGGTTCGATCTTTCAATTTTTTGGACTTACTTTCAATGTATCTCGCCTCTTTTGATTATTAAATTAGTTTTATCATTGATTCGATACATCACTGATCAATAACCTTTGTTTTATTCAATGTATCATGTTCATTTTTAAGATATTAATACATAACTCTAATATTTTTGAATCTTCAATTAGTGTTTATCATGTTCAATACAAATGTACATGATACATAAACTATATATTATGTATCACACACCAAAAACATACTATTTGGAGCAATCACAGATATAATGTCTTTCTAAAAATAAAATAAAATATAGTATTTTTCAAATAAAATACGATACATAAATAATAATGTATCATGTACTAATCTTTCAGGCATGATGTGTAAATTCGAATTCATACTAAAAGTATCCGATACATATAACAATTATCAAACAATAACGTATAGATTTCAAACCTAAAAAATCTTATTGAGAACAATTTCTTATTTAATGTATCAGTAGAAGTATAACACTTATCAATTTAAATTGTAAGAATCTTCATGATGAATCTTTTCTAAAATTTTGATTATTTTGAATCAAAATGAAAGGATCTTCAACAAACTAGAAGAATAATTTTGAAGCTCAAAATTTTCAAATTTTTTGAATCAAACTAAAAGGATCTTCAATGAACTAGAAGAAAAAGCTTGAATCTAGAAATTTTCAACAATCTTGAATCAAAATTGAAAAAATCTTCGATAAACTTGCAGATTCACAAAAGAAATCCTTTGTCCAACGAAATTTCATCACTTTTGTATCCTTCACAACTCACCTTGTTTATCCAAAATTTCGACAATGTTTTTTGAATCAAATCTGAAAGGCTTCTTTGGTAAGGATTAAGAATTGACATTGTACATATCCTGCAGGTTTCATGTCATCTTTTGTTGGCAAATATAAGAAATGTATTTTTAGAGGATCTAAACTAGATGTATTATTACACGTGCATGCTTTTAGGTTAAGCCCGTGGATGAAGAATTCTGCCACCATATTTGAAAATGCCAAAAAATTATTCTTCAATAATTGGTCAGGAGCATCAAACTGGAGAATATTTCCTACATCAAACAAGACAAATTTTATCAAGCAATATAATCTGTTACAAACAATATTATGTGTGCTAAGACTGGTCAACGGAACGGGACGTACCGGTACCGTTCCGGTTCGTCCCGTTTCGGTTGTCTACGAGACGGGACGGGATAGTCTGAACCGATACACGGAACGGGACGGAACCGTAATTTCGTACCGGTGTACTGGTACCGGTTCATCCCGGTTCATCCCGGTCCGTTCCGGTTCCTTCCGGTTCCGATCCGGTTTACTTAATATATATTAATTTTTTTATATTTTCTATTTTATATAATTTATATTTATATTTTCTATAAATTATATTTATATTTTTTATAAATTATATTTTATATTTTATGTTTTATATAATTTCTATATATTAAAATTAATTACCCACCACACGTCACTCCCTATATAAAAATTACAAATTCAAGACAACTTTCAAATTGTAATTATTATTAATACTAAACAAATCTTAGCCCTTAGTTTTATATGCTAAAAGTATAATAATAAATAGTATATGCCAAAGTATTTTATTTTTATAAAATGTTATCTTTTTCATTTTCTATAGGGGAATTAACTTACATAATCATCCACAGCAATATAATACCACAAAGTAAAGTTGGGAGAACATAATGTAGACATTGTAATGATGGGATTGTTCTATCCTGAATCAGAGGCACGTGTACGAGTCATGGTATGAAGACGAATTTATTTAGAGTGCCACCCTAACAAAGTAAAGTCACGAGAATAGAATGCAGGCGTTGCAATGATGAAATTGCTTCATCTTTAATTAAAGGTTTGGATTCGAGTCCTGGTATGACGAAAATTTTATTGAAAGCATCATCCACACAGAGTAAAGTCGGGAGAACAAAATGTAGGCATTCCAGTGGTGGCCAATGGAAATGTTTCATTCTTAACCAGAGGTTACGTGTTCAAGCCTAAACATAAAAAACATTTATTAGGAGCGTCATCCTCAAATAAATTCTATAGTATGTGATTCGTATTAATGAATATAAGTAATAACTTATAAAGTATAAACTTCAAAAGATTTAAATTTTAAACTTTATTAGACTTTTCTTGCAAACTTAACAACAACAAAAAAAAATTAATAAAATATCTTTAAAATAAACTTAAGTAAAAAATTATAGTATAAATTTAAAAACTATTAATTCATACTTAGAAAAATAAAAAAAATAATTATATTTTCGTAATCCCCAAAAATATCGTCCCGTTTATCCCGTCCCGTTCCATCCCGGTCCGTTTCGGTTCGTTCCGGTTCCATCCCGGTATATAGTGGAACGGGATGGAACCGATTATTCATCCCGGTAATTCCGGTCCGGTTCATCCCGGTACCGGTCAACATACCGGTCAACAGGTTCCGGTCCGGTCCGGTACCGGTTCGTTCCGGTCCGTTGACCAGTCTTAATGTGTGCATTCTCAGATATTTATTTGTGTATCATTGAAAGTAAGAAGAAACGTTAGAAGATCAAAATATTCATTATGTATCGTATGATTTTTTTAGCTAATGGATGAAACAGAGAGAACAATGAACAAGAATAAGAATTTAACTTTTGATTTTTTTTTATTTGTTACACTATTAAATTCTTGATAATTATTTGGAATGGAATAGAGCAATTTATGAGATCTTAATTTGATTTTCAGTTTTTTTCCTTAACTAGTGCTGATACTGGAGATCTTAATTTGAATTTTCAATGTTTTTCCTTAATAGATGCAACAAATTGATGCATTATGTATCAAAATGTATCTGGATCTTTAATTATGTATCTGAAATAACTAAAAATCATGAGATTTGTGTAATTAGAAAAAGAATAGGGATAAAAGGTAATTTAGATTTTACACTATGGAATATATATAAATGAATAGGTTTTTGATTTAATGATTTTTTTTAATGGTTAAATCGATAACCCAATAAGACTATACTAAATCTACTATTTTATTCCTCGACCAGCAAACCCTAATTATATAACATTTTACAAACCTTATTTCTTTAATCTCAGTATTACTTAAAACTCTAAATATTATTCATTCTGTAATTGCAAGCACGCTTCTAACTTGAATGTGTGTCAATTGCCTAGACTTGCTGAAAAACGATTGTTACTTTCACACTTTTTCCTTTGAATGTGTCTGGTATCTAAACTTGCTAGAAAAATGATTGTTACTTTTATGATTATTACGTTCATGCCAAATGCTGAAAAATCATATGGTTTATATGAAAATTTTCTTATCGTGTATATCAATATATATGAGTATTTTTTATTGGTTAAATCGAGAATCAAATCGTGAAGTATCATAAATCGATTAGCCAAAAATTGATAAGAAATATATTATTGATTTGATTATCAATTTGACGTATTTACAAATCGAAAACCAATAAACTAAATCAATAACATATAAAATCAAACCGAAGCAATCGATACACACTTCTTAAATATAAGGTAAGTTACCTCAAGAGTTTTGACCAAGTAAGATTTATTCATTTCCTATTTTTCGTTAAGTCTCTCTTACACAATTTTGGAGTAATTTTCCTAAATAGTCACCATTTTTGGGAAATTACTTAGAAATATCACTTATGTTTGTTTTAGGACTACAATATCACCCAACTTTATCTATTTTTTCCTCAAACTATACTTGACACAAAAAATACATTATCTCTCTCCTATTAGGATGCTATGTCATATCTTTTATTTTTTTTATTAAATGATATGACTTAAACCTATTTAAACATTAGGTTGCAATGTTTTTTAAAAAAATATTGTTTTCTATTTATGTTTTTTTAAAATGTTTTGTTTTTTTAGATATATAAAGATAAATTTTAAAAATAAATGAAAAAAAAGTACCTCATTTCTACAACTAACTACTAATTGACTGTTTTAACTATTTTTAAAAATAAGTTTTTAATTTTTTAATGATAATTATTACATTTTTTACTATATAAGTTTTTTAAGTAATTTTTAAAATAATAATTGTAGTTTTTTTATGCTGCACTTTTTCTTCTCCTATTTAGATAGATATTTCTACATTCCATTTTGTTGGAGCATTCCCTAAAATCACTGTGTCACGACCCAAAACCGAGCCGCGACTGGCACCCACACTTACCCTCCTATGTGAGCGAACCAACCAATCTAAACCTTAACATTTCAATTTAATATCAACAGAAAATAATGCGGAAGACTTAAACTCATTAATAAAAACCAATTCAATAACTTCTAAGATTCAACATCTATTATTCCCCAAAATCTGGAAGTCATCACCACAAGAACATCTATGATCAAATTACTAAACTAAGAGTATTCTAAGAAGCTAAAATAAACAAAAGCTAGTCCATGCCGGAACTTCAAGGCATCAAGACATGAGGAAGAAGATCCAGTCCAAGCTAGAAGCATTAGCTCACCCTGAAATCCGGTGTAATGAAGACT
>NC_028638.1:42455040-42499520 GCF_001406875.1 Solanum pennellii
AAGTTCAGAGAGTCGATTTCAGTACCCAAATTTCAGAAGTCTAAGTGTTCTGGAACGAGATCCCTGCGACGGTCCGTCGTGCCCACGACGGTCCGTCCTGCCATGTCGTCACGAAGTTCAGAGAGTCGATTTCAGTACCCAAATTTCAGAAGTCTAAGTCTTTTGGAACGAGACACCCTCGACGGCCCGTCGTGCCCATGACGGTCCGTCGTGGGTTCCGTCGACTCACACAATTTTTCCAGAAATAAAATCTGCTGCTCAAAACGACTAAACAGGTCGTTACACACTGAAAGTGTGATAAATATAAATAGACATTACAAAATTTTTTTATAAAATAATTCAATTTTCAGTTTTCATTTTTTAACCTTAAAAATTGGAATTTGAAGTATTCAAAGATCTTTCATCTTTCTTCCCGTAATTGTCATTATTGTTTTTATAAAAAAAATAGTCCGATTTCATTATTTTCTTTTAAAATTGAAATTAGAGGCATTTAGAAATGGGAAACTTACATAAATATACTATAATAAAAAAATATTTACCATTTATAGAAATAATATTTTTTTTCACTTGATTACTTTTAATTCATCTATAATACAAATTTAATACATATTACAAAGAACAATTTATTATTCACATATAATACAAATTTTAATGATGAATAATACATTTATCACACATTTTAATACACTTATAATACAATGTGACAATTTTTTACCAAAAAAACATGATATATTTCAAAAAACAATTATAATTCATATATATTGCATACATAATTCACTTTTAATACATATTACATATTTAACAAAGCATTGCTATAAATGGTAATAAACAAATAGTATCGCTAAAATCAGTAATTATTTTTTTAAAAAGTATTGATTTATGTATTTTTTCCTTTAAAAATTAACAATTCATGTAATAGTTGCCTCAATCGAATTTTTCTTTGTTCAAAATTAAAATTTCTTGAAAAGGAATTATTAGAACAAATTGATCTAAAAATAGTACTTAATGACTTTGCATCTGAAATAGCTAAAAAAATATATTTTAAATAAAAGTACATTTGATGAAATTTTTTTTAAGGCCCCTCTCTCTTAAATTTTACTTTAGACCCTCAATATTGTTGAGTCAATCCTGACTTCGACATACTGCTCAGCAATCCTCAAACTAGTAGCACCAGAACCTCCATCTTGAAGAATTGATCTTGATACCTCAGTAATTGCATTCAAATTCGCTTGAGCAATTAAATAAAATGGTTGTGATTTTGGAGACTAAGGTTGCTAAAAATGACTAAGTGAATAGAGCTAAGGGAGAAATTGATGCTAATTTTATCTAATGCTCAATATTAGATAAAACAACCTAAAGGTACCACCCTAATCAGCACAAAAAAAAAAGAAAATTTAACGCCTGAATCTCCGAAGGCCGACAAGTTCGCCCCCATCTAGTCGTCGATCAACTTCCGTCACCGTTTGTAGCTGCCAAAAACCTAGTATAATCGACATGGTTGAGGTTGAGGCTTCTCCACCTGATATCACCACACAATAAAATAGTTTCAATTCTCAATTTTCTTCGATTTTTCATCTTGCTTTGTACCTTATATTACATTATGTTTTGTTGTTTTACAGTCAAATTTCAATTTCCTTTTTTTTCCGCCGAACAACGGCATCCACTTACACTATGTTTGGATCATTGTTATCCATTGTATTGAATTGTATTGTTACTATACCTACAATGTTTGTTTTCATTGTTACTTAAAATTTATTGTACTGTATTGTTAAATTTCGTTATTACGTAACAATGAAAACCTCTACTTTATGGAACGACCAGTTTGGTGTGTCCCCATTGTTACTTAATTCTTTTTTCCAATTATATATTTACAAAATATTTCAAAATTATAATTACCTTTTACTTTAATTATCTAAATTTAGTCAAACCTTCTCCCCTAGAATAATTAAGGATATTTAAGTAAATTTATAAATTACAATATAGTATGATACAATCAAACTAAACATTAAAATGTTATTAAACAACAACAAACAATACAATCTAGCCAAACATAATATCTACCATACAATACAGTACAATAGAGTACAATACAATACAATACATTATGAAACAATGGATAACAATGATAAAAAAACAAAGTTTTATTGTAATGGTAAAATAAATTGTTCTCTTAGCTCAATATTATAAACACGATTAGGACCATAGATATTGATTTAGGAATTAATGGTAAAATAAAATGTTTAATATTACTCCCTCCGTTTCAAAATAATGTCCCTATTTCCTTTTTAGTTTGTTTAAAAAAGAATGATCCCTTTCTTATTTTGGCAACAATTTAACTTCAACTTTCCACGTGACATGTTTAAGAGAACAAGATTAAAGGGCATTCTGGTACATTTGACATAACTTTAATTTAGAACCACAAGATTAAAAAGTCTTCTTTCTTTTCTTAAACTCCGTTCCAAGTCAAACTAGACCATCTTTTTTGAAACGGAAGGAATATATGTTTAGCGGGTCGGGTTAAATTGACGGGTCATTAAATAGTTTAAATGAATATATATTTGCTATTTAAAATTTTGATTAATAATTAAAATTACATGTACAGTAAAACCTCTATAAATTAATATAGGTGGGACCATGAAATTTTATTATTTTATAGAGATATTATTTAATTGATAAATTAATATAAAGAATAGTTTGAGATTTGATGAAGGTTAATTTTGATTATCTCAAAATCATTGTACTCTTACTAATTTATGTATCATATTTATCGATTTCACATAAAAAATATCATATATAAAGTAAAACGAATACATCAAAATCATTGTATTTTGTTAATTTCAACGTTGTCAAGATGTATTATCGAACATAATGTATCGTATGATATTAGAAGGCTATGGAGTGGGACAAAATGATCCAACAAAGATCAATGTTTTGGATGCTATCAATTATGCAATTCCTGTTTGAACGACAAATGTTCAACAAGAGACAATAGCAAATTGTTTTCGATACTGTAAAAATCGTTCCGGAGATGCAATCTCAGAAAATATGAATGAACCTACTTGTGAAAACGTCATCTATGAACTTGAGGTCATTATTAATTATCTCGGTTGCCATAGTAAAATGGATCACAATAAACTGTTGGATTATCCGAGTGAAAGTGATACTTGTTCAGAGGTCTAGAGTTTAGAAGAAATTGTGGATACCAGATATTGTACCTTAGTAACCAGATAGGCGTAAGGAAACACTTATCTCATATAGAACTGTTCACAATTTTATGGCGCAGTTTGAAAAAACAACACCAAAGCTCTTGGATGCAATAAGAAAAATTAGAGATAACTTCAACTATATTTAAATTTTAAGAAGATCAGAACAGAATATAATCATATTTCACTAAATTGTCTTAGATATATTTGTACTTTAAATAATTATTAATTTATGATATTAATGAGATAATATATATATGGGGATATTCTGAAAATATATTATCTTATTGAAATTGGTGATTCTTTCTATTGGCCCAAGTCGGGACCGGAGGAAAATATTATTTTAGAGAGATTATTAATTTATAGAGGTTTTACTGTAAGCAAATTTCAATGAAAAAATAATTACTCCTTCCGTCCCATTTTATGTGGCAACATTTGATCGGACACAGAATTTAAGAAATGATGAAGACTTTGAAATTTTTACCAAATTGTCCTTAAAAATAGTAAACTCATTTTTCTCTCTCCTCATAAATATATTAGAGTACTATCATTAAGGTTAAGTGAGACCAACAAGGGCGTAAAAAGAATCGTACCATTAAATAATTATCATATAAGGAAATGTGACATTTTTTTTGGAATTGATCAAAAAGAAAATGGTGCCACATAAAACGGAAAAAATAAATAGATTAACTTTTTATGCAAAGAAGACATAGTTAAGTGACTTTTAAATTGAAAATGAAAATCAAATAACTTTAAAACTTAATAGTTAACTGACGATCAAAATTATTGACCATCAAAATTATTAACTCTAAGAAAAAATAAGACAGGACTTTTCTTACCGCTGATCTCATCGTCATTATTTGTCACACTTGTCTTCAACATTATTGAAGCAAATGAACTACATCATTAAAATATAATCATGAGCACACAAAAAATATAACAACTTTTTACTTATCGTTAAATGAGAATTGAGGAGAAAGAACAAATAGACAAAAACAATACTTCTACTCAAAAAAAAGATTATTCACACTAGATATTTACAATAGATCAATACAATTTTCATTATAATGTAATTTAATAAAATAAAATGAATAATAAATATTAACATATGACATATAATTATTAGCTTGATATAAACAATCGATGCAGATAAGTTTTATCCACCTATTCTATATGAGCTGATAAGGAGAAGAGATGAGTGATTCACTTCACTACTTGCTAAAAGAAAAAACGAAGTGCAGAGGGAAGATTCAAATAAATCAGACAACCTACAAATAAACTTGTCTAATCTAACTAAAATCTAATAAAAAGCCACATCATATGCTCTTTTATTCTAACTTAAATTGTCCCCTTCATTATATTGATTAAATCTTTATAATTTAATATTATTAATTTTTACTATAAGAATACATAAAACTAAAGTGATAAAATAAAAAATAAAATTAAAAATAAATTATATAATGTAATAATTTAAATATAAGATAACAATACGATACATTATAAGAAATAAATGATTTGAGGGTAATTAATATTGAGGGTTAGAATTATTTTTTTTTAATATGTTAAGAGGTTTTATAGTCTTAAAAAAGGGCAAGTCACCTTATATTATTTGGCCAAATAAGGTAAGTTAACTTAGTAGATGTTTTGGCCAAATAAGACTTATTCATTTCCTATTTATTTATTTTTTTGGTTAAAACTTTCTTTAACAATTTTACTCTGTTGGGTTGTTTTAAATATTTTTATAGTAATTCGTAATTCTGATCAAAGATATGTCATATTTATTTATAAGGATCATAATAGATGAAAAGGACTTGTCACATTATTTAGAGACTTTGATATGATATTTATTTATGAAAGAAAATCTCATAATGTAAATTTAGATAGTCAAAACATTGATAAAAACACTAAATATCACGTGAAAAATAAAAAAAAATCAAATTCAATGAATTAAAATGGATAATATACATGCACTATCCATTAACTTGAAATATAATTAATACGGAAGAAAAGTGAACATATCCTAATAGGAATATGAATAAAATTCTTATCTGAATTAATAGGAAAATAACTTATAGCGCATATTCGGATAGCTGAAATCTCAATAGAAACATCTAATACAGCATTAAAAATAAAAAATATCTAATTCCATGAATTAAGCGAATAATATATAGAAACTATCATGAACTTGAAATATTATTCATATGAAAAAAAAGCGAGCATATCCTATTAGAAGTATGAAATAAATTCTTCTTTGAATTAATATGGAAAGAAACTTGAAATACATCATATTTATAATATGAATCAAAATCAATATAGATTGTGATGATGTAACGAGGTCGATCCACTCTTTATCAAAGATCTCAAATTCATGTTTTTTAATATAAAAAATCATATCAAGACAATTAAAAACCGAGTGAGAAACAAAATAGAAAAACAAAAATTTCTCCATATAGATGAAAAATAAATATGAAATAATTTTAATTGCAATGAGAAGCAGATGCTCTTCCACTATATAAATAGTCACCCCATGAAATAAAAAAAAAACAAGCAGTTAAAAAAAGATAATCAAAAACTCCTTTTCAGGTACTTAAAATTTTATTTTCATATTTATTAGTCTAAAGTAAATATTAGTACAAGTAAATTATTTTTGAAAGCTTTTATATTTTTCATTACATGTTCTTTCTTTTTCACTTTATCAATTTTTTTCCTCCGTTTCGTAAGAAATGCAAATTGCAAAGTCAACAAATGAATAAATCAAGTATATATCATTTAAGCTGGTTTAATCTCCTCTAACACTGGTGACATTCTAAAGTTTTGACATTATAATATAATAATAATTATTATTATGTGTACTTTTATCCATCCAACATTTTAATACCCAAACTACCCTCAACCCCAATTTTTTTTTTTAATTAAGAAACTATTTAAATTGTTTGGTTGTCAATATTGAAAAATATTTCTTTTTCGTCATTTAACTATGCTTAGCAAAAAGTAAAGACGGAATACCTTAATAGCCCTACTTGTGAATAAATATTCAGTAAGTCATTTATATTATGACATGTTTTTATTAAGAATTTAATATACATAATAAAGTGTTCTTATTAGATACTTTTAATTTTAATTTTTTAGAAAAGTTTTTTTTATGTATTCAAAAGCTTCCAATTCTAATTTTAGAAAAGTTTTTGTATGTATTCAGAAACTTCCATTAGATAAGTTAATACCATAAAATTGTCTCCTTTGACCTTTGTTTATACACTAATCAACATTATTTGGAACATGCACGAGGTTTTCCTCGTTATTGAGGTTAATGCATACTATTAAGTAGTTAGTTTATCTCTGTAATAGAAATTTGAGGACAAGCATAAGGATTTTCCCAAATATGAGTCAGAAGTGTATAGAACTTCATCTTCAATCGTTATATTTTGAATGTTTCAAGAGAAATTTGATGACAAGTTTAAGAGGTTGTGGATGTATTCGGCCAAAATTAAAAGAATTTATAGTTGCTAATTAACTTTCTCTGTTTCTATTAGTGAAGTTACAAAATGGACCGTGGAAACTACCAACGTGGTGGCGGCGATAACACCGGCAGGGGCAGAGGTAACCGTGGTCGGGGTGGGCCCCATATTGGTGGTGGAAGGGGTGGGCCCCATGTCGGTGGTGGAAGGAGTGGGCCCCAAATGGGTTCATTTCATCAGCCTCCACAGCAATGGGGGAATCAGCCAAGGGGGTCGGGTCAATATCAGTTTCGTGGAGCTCCGCCGGGTCGTGGTGGTACTTGGGTCAACCAACCGGTCCAACGTGGTGGTGGTAACGCTTGGCAACGGCCACAACAGCAGGGTAGTGGTGTTCCAATCACTGCTTGGGCCCGACCACCACCGCAGCAGCCACAGCAACAGGGTAGTGGTGGTGGAGTTGCTACTGCTTGGGCCCGGCCGCCGCCGCCGCCACAGGAGGTTGTGGATCGTCCTCAATCTTCTGGTATTAACTCATACCTTGCTTTCTTCTTCTTATTATTATAATCTATTTTCTTTATTTCTTACTAATTGAAATGCAATCCTTAAAATTAATTCCTTTTAAGCAAATTATTAGTTGACTGACTATTTAAACTTATATTTTATCGTTAATGGTGAATAGGATTTGATTTCTTCATATTTTTGAATATAATAAATAGAATGTCGTTTGACAAATGATCAATGGAGAAATATAATGAGAGGTAGAGGCCTGAAATGATATTATTATATAAATTATAAACATACAAGTAATAAATTGATAAATTATGATGGGTTAACGAGAATAAAATAACACATATGAGTAGTTATTTTATTATAAAGGATTAATATATAATTTTAATATATTTCTGTATTTGTGTGGGCAGATCCTGTTCATGTTGATATGGGGTCCCTGAAAATTACAGAAGCGAGTTCATCAGAAAGTTCTAAGGAAAAACGTGTACCAGTCACACGACCTGATACTGGAAAAAATTGTGTAAAGCAAATTGAGCTGCTGGCTAATCATTTTGTTGTTACATTTGATCCCCACTCTACCATTATGCATTATGATGTGAATATTCAACAACAGGCTGATGAGAATCGGCCTGTGAAGAATCTAACAAACAAGTCTGTTCTCCATATGATAAGAGCAAAGCTGTGCGAGGATGACCCTATTCGATTTCCCCTAGATAATACTGCATATGACGGTAACAAGAACATTTTCAGTGCTGTTCAACTTCCTACTGGGTGTTTTGCTGTGAACTGGTCTGACGGGGAAGATGTTAAGTCACGCACTTATGACATTACCATCAACCTTGTTGCTGAATTACAACTTAGGAAGCTGGAACAATATTTGAGTGGAAACCTTTCGTATATTCCTCGTGATATACTGCAAGGAATGGATTTGTTTATGAAAGATAATCCTTCTAGACACAGGATTTCTGTAGGTCGTTGTTTCTACTCTAAGAATCCTCATAAAGACTTTAGATTCGGGTTTGCTGCATATAAAGGTTTTCAGCAGAGCTTAAAGCCTACAGAAGCAGGGTTGGCGTTGTGCTTAGATTACTCAGTCTTGGCACTCCGGAAACCAATGTCAGTGCTAGACTATCTGAGGGACTATTTTCAAATACGTAAAGAAGATATTTTCAAGTACAACCATCAAGCTGCACATGATGCATTAAAGGGTTTGAAAGTCACAGTAAATCATCGTCGTACAAGCCAGAAGTTTGTTATTAAGAAGCTAACGGATCGCAAAACTAGTGAAATTACTTTCCCCCTTGAAGATCCAGAAGGCAAAGATCCCCCAAGGGATGTTCTTCTTGTTGAATACTTCAGGGATAAATATCAGCGGGAGATTCAGTTCAAGGATTTTCCTTCATTAGATGTTGGAAAAGGTAGTAAGATAAACTATGTCCCGATGGAATTCTGTGTCTTGGTTGAGGGACAACGGTTTCCTAAGGAGGAGTTGGACAAGGATTCTGCTATGTTTTTGAAGAACATGTCATTAGCTCGACCCAACGAGAGAAAGGAGGCAATTTGTGAAATGGTAAAGGCTGAAGATGGGCCGTGCGGGTATGTGAATTCCTTAAATATGTGTTATGCTTTCTCTTGAATTCCTTCTTTCCGACTAGAAAATTAAAAAAAAAACTACTACTACTCCATGTGATGAAATATCATGGATTTAATTTCTCTGCTTTTATGTGTGGTTATCTTGGCTTGCATGTTTGTTATGGCTTCATTTATGGAGCTTGCACATTTTGTTGAAATAGTAGTTAGTAGTTTATCTTCTAATTTTTGTTGTATTTTTAAATGAGAAATTTATGAATGGTAATTCTTAGTAAGCTGCCTTTTTGCCTCATCCTATGGTTGTCTTGCTAGCTGGGTCTGTTATAGATTTTGAGGGCTTGATGTTTTCATTTGAGCAAGGCTCTTTCGGAACAACCTCTCTATCTCCATGAAGTAATGGCAAGGTCTTGCGGGATCTAACTTGATATGTTGTTGTATGCATCATGAGTTTGTTGATGAAATACTGATATATGTAATTCGCATCTTTTGTTTTTCCTTGTAATTTTCAATTGTTTATTGTAGGGCTATCACCGATAATTTTGGGATTAAAGTTGATAAGAACATGACCGGTGTTGTCGGTCGTGTTCTTCCTCCCCCTGATTTGAAGCTAGGCGGTCAAAGTCCACTTCGTGTGAATGATAAGTGCCAGTGGAACCTTGTCGGGAAATCTGTGGTGGAAGGCAAGGCACTTCAACGATGGGCTTTGATAGATTTTAGCTATAAGGAACGCAACCGGCTAAGAGTTGACGAGTTTGTCTTCGGATTGAGAGATCGGTGCATCAAATTGAGTATTAATATGGAAGAACCTGCTGAAGTACATTTCACTGACATGCATGAACTCTCTGAAGTTGGCAAGGTTGAAAAACTTCTCAATTTTGTGGTTGATGCAGCTAAACGGAAAATCAATGGTAAACTTCAAATGATAGTTTGTGTTATGACATCAAAGCATAATGGGTACAAATATCTTAAATGGGTATCTGAGACAAAAATCGGCGTGGTAACCCAGTGTTGCTTGTCTACTAATGCCAACAAGGGACAGGATCAGTATCTTGCAAACCTCTGTATGAAGATTAATGCAAAACTTGGGGGCAGCAATATGGAACTTATGCAAAGACTCCCTAATTTTAGAAATGGAGACAATGTCATGTTCATCGGAGCTGATGTTAATCATCCTACTTCCCGGGATGCTGACAAATATCCATCCATAGCAGCCGTTGTTGCCACCATCAACTGGCCAGCTGCTAATAGATATGCTGCTAGAGTTTGTCCTCAGAAACACAGGACTGAGAAGATTCTAGAGTTTGGAAAGATGTGTGCAGACCTAGTTCGTACTTATGAGGAACTCAACTCGGTTAAACCAAACAAAATTGTTGTTTTCCGTGATGGTGTGAGTGGGAGTCAATTTGATATGGTACTCAATGAAGAGTTGAATGATTTGGTAAAAGATATATACGATCGTTACAAGTATAAACCTGAAATCACTCTTGTTGTGGCTCAGAAAAGACACCATACGCGACTATTTCCTAGGGAGGGAAATGTGCCTCCAGGTACTGTTGTGGATACGCAAATTGTTCATCCATTTGATTTTGACTTCTATCTTTGCAGCCACTTTGGACAGTTGGGTACTAGCAAGGCAACTCACTATCATGTTCTATGGGATGAGAATGGTTTCAATTCTGACAGCTTACAACGTCTTATATACAACATGTGCTTCACTTTTGCGCGATGCACTAAACCTGTCTCACTTGTTCCACCAGTTTACTACGCAGACCTTGTTGCTTACAGGGGACGGATGTTCCAAGAGGTGGTTATGGAGATGAACGCTTCTAGCTCTACAACTTCACCTGCCTCATTTGAACAAAGATTTTATAATTTGCAGCCTGATTTGCAGAACATTATGTTTTTTGTCTGATGGCACACTTTTTTGACCACACTGGGGAAGAGATGATTGTCTACATTTTGGAGAGTTTCTAATGGGATTTCATGCTTCTTTTATTCTCTATGGATTGATGTCTTAATGGTTTGATTATGTTTTAATAATTTACTTTTACATGTCCCGTATTATGTATTCCGAGTCAAGTTGTTAATAAATTTGTGTTCATGTCTCTCTCTCAGTTATTCAATGTGATAACATTTTCTCACTTTGTGTTTTTCCCTTACTGAAAAAAAAAAAAAACTTGAGGGACCTTAATATAATATTATACCATCCAGTCACTAAAACTATCCACAAGCAACATCCAAAAAAAAAAAAAAGAGGTTTTATAATCTTATAAACAAGGTAAGGCGCCTTAGGCCAAATACGATTTATCGTTTCATTTTTTTTTTTTTGTGTTAATTATCTCATGTACAATTTTACTCCATTTGTATTTTTATAATAATATGTATATAATTCTAATAGATAAGTATGTCATATTTATTAAAACAAGGATCATGATATATGGATAAGATATCCTCATTTTTATTTGAAGTTCTTGATATAAAAATATATCATAGAAATTCGAAAAAGTAAAGCTTTGGTGACAACATTCCTTAGTACATAAAAAATAAAAATAAAATATTAAATTTAATAAATAAAATAAAACGGATAATATATCAATACTATCCTGAATTTGAAATATAATTAATCTGGAAGAGAAGTGCACATATGCTATTAGGAATATGAATAAAATTCTCACCGAAATTAACATGATAAGACACTAGAAAACTTCCTATTTAGAATATGAACTCTTAGTATTTTAGAGAAATTATTTATTTGAAGAATTATTTATCAGCGATGATAGCGGACAATAAAAAATTTCTTTGTCAGGTACTTAAAACTTTAGTTTTTTATTTAGTCTACAACCCCAAATACTTGCATTTAATTGCATGTAAATCATATTTGAGAGTTTTTATATCTTTCATTACATGTTATTGATATTATCTTTTTTACTTTATCAATTTTTCCCAATTGTGATAAAAAAAATGCAAATTACAAAGTCAACAAATGAATAAATCAAGTACAACATCAAATTAAGATGGGTATAATCTCCTTTAATACTTGTGATCATTTTTTTTTAATTTTTGACATTATATATAAAAATAGTTATTTGAAATAGACTTTGAGGAGAAGTAATTGGAAAGAATTAGTACGTCATAATTGAAGCAAAAATTAAATTTGCTTAGCAAAAGAATACAAAGGATTAAAATCTTAATTTAGCAAGGGAAAAGGGTCTGATATACCCCTCAACTTTGTGCTGATATACCCCTCGTTATAAAAGTGGCTCATATCAGACCCTTTTCCCATTTAGCAATAACTTAGGGATTAAAATCTTAATTTAGCATAAGTAAAAATAAAATCAGAAAAAATGAGATTTTTTATAATTTAACAATGGAATGGGTAATTATTTTTCCGTTGCAGCGTTTTACAGTGTCACTGACAAGTCGAGTACGTAGTCGTTGTATTTGTTCACCAGTAACCACTTTTTCCTTGCCCACTAACTTCATCCAAATGATTAAATACCAAAACTACCCTCAACCCCAAAAGTTTGGAAGACAAAGGCCGAATAATTTTGTGTTTTATTCAACAAACCTTATAGGGACTAAAAGGTCAATTGCATGCATGAATTCATCCACTCACTTTTCCCTGCAATCGTCCTTTTTTCGTCTCTGTCGATACGATATATAGAGTATTTACTTAAGCTCAATCAACTTCATCATTCTCAACGCAAAAACTTTACAAGAATTTACTGTTGCTAGTTTTCTTTCTCTCTTAGCTTAAAAAATACTCGCAAATGGACCGTGGAAACAACAACGGACGTGGTGGAGACCGTAAACGTGGTCGTAATTCTGATCGTGTTCCTGGTTACAATGAACAGAGACAAGGCCCTGCTCGTGGTTACTACGACCCGAGCCAATACCGTGCTCGTGCTTACTACGAAGAGGAACAAGGCCGTGCTCGTGGTCAGCACGAAGAGGAACAAGGCCGTGCTCGTGTTCAGCACGAACAGGAACAAGGCCGTGGACGTGGTCGTGGTGGAAGGGATGGGTTTCAGATGGGTTCATCTTCATCTAACCAGCCCAGGCCATCGGATCAGCATCAGTTTACTGAGACTGTGGCTCCGGAAAATCAGCTGGTTAGTCAGACTCCGGCAGCTACTCGTATGAATTGGCTCAATGCGGCCAGAAAAGGTGTTGGTACTGCTTCACCACCGCCACAACAACAACAAAAGGGTAGAGTATTATTTAGCATTGAACTGAAATTTTTTACAGCATTAAAGAATTAATTGAAGTTGTATTTTTCAGAGATTGAACTAGCGTTTTGGTTAAAAGTTTAAAATTCATATACAGGTGTTTCTGTATATTTGTTTTCAAATAAATGAGTAATTATCATGTGCAGACCTGTATTTTCTTTTTTATTAGCTCACTGCAAATGGAGTAACATATATATTATGCATGTCAACATTGATTATTTCTTAAAATGCACTGTACTATTTTTGTGGGCAGATGCTCCAGTTCTTCTGGGGAACATAACTCTGAAGGATTCAAAAAAACGTGAACCTATGGGACGACCTGATGGTGGAAACACTTCTGACGAGTCTGTTAGCCTGCATGCTAATCACTTTCCTGTTGATTTTAATGACGGGACTATCATTTTGCATTATGATGTGGATGTACAAAAGGTTGATGGGAATCAGCCTGGGAAGTCAGTAACAGACAAGTTTGATCTCCATAAGATAAGAGAAAAGTGGTTGATGGATAAGCCTGCTGAATTTCCTTGTGATAAAACTGCATATGACGGTATTAGGAACATTTACAGTGCTGTTGATCTTCCTGCTAAGCCTTTAACTGTGAACTGCTCTGTTGGGGATGATGCTAAGGAATACAAGTACATACTTACCTTCAAGCTTGTTGCTCAATTACAACTTGACAACGTGACTGAATATTTGAGACGAAGCCTCCAGAATATTATTCCGCGTGATGTACTGCAAGGAATGGATTTGGTTATGAAAGAAAATCCTAGGAGGTGCAGGATTTCTGTAGGTCGTTGTTTCTACTCTAACAATGCTCGCACATCTTTTAATGGCGGGGTTGCTGCACGTAAAGGTTTTCAGCAGAGCCTAAAGCTAACATCTGAAGGTCTTGCGTTGTGCTTAGATTACTCAGAACTCTTGGTAATCCAGGAACAAATTCCAGTGATAGACTTTCTTGAGAAATATTATGGGAAAAATATAGACGACATTTTCAAGTATACAAGAGCAGGTGCAAGTGATTTATTGGTTGGTCTGAAAGTCAAAGTAACTCATCGTCCTAACAAGCAGAAGTTTGTTATTAAGGAGCTACTTCCAGGAGAAACTCGTACTGTTAAATTTAAACTTCAAGATACGGGAGAGGAGGTTTTGCTTGTTGACTACTTCGATAAAAATTATACCCCTAAAATTAAGAACAGGCATTTACCTTCACTAAATATTGGAAAAGGTGATAAGGACAACTATGTCCCGATGGAATTCTGTGACTTGGTTGAGGGACAACGATTTCCTAAGGATCTTTTGAAAACAACCTCCCTTGAACCCAAAACCAGAAGGGAGTTAATACGTGAGACGGTACTGGCTGAAGATGGGCCGCGCATGTATGTGAAATTCCTTAAATTTCTTTTGTAGCTTATGTGTTTTCTTCTGAGATTTTGATGCTTCCTCTTGTTAAATGTGCGGCAGTCTATGGGTTGGTTTTCTTTCGTTATAGAGTATATACATTTCATAAAGTGTAGGTGGATATTGATACACTTATGTTGCAATCTATGTATTTCATTTCTAATCTTCTGTTTGGGTATCTTTCCTTGCTTTACTTAGTTTAGATCGTCAATTTATTCACTGTCATCATGAACTTATTGATGATATATGTTAGCATTACAATATTTTTTTCAATTGATTATTGCAGGACTATTCCCGGTAATTTTAAGATTCGTGTTGATGACAACATGACCCAAATTTCGGGTCGTGTTCTTCCTGTCCCTGTTTTGAAGCTAGGCAGTCAAAATCCACCTAATTTGAATGATAAGTGCCAGTGGAACCTTGTTGGGAAATCTGTGGTGGAAGGCAAGGCACTTCAACGATGGGCTTTGATAGATTTTAGCTCTAAGGGATGCAGGGATTCGTTGAAGCTACAAGTTGATCAATTTGTCGTGAAATTGAAAGATCAGTGCAGGCAATTGAGTATTAATATGGTCATCCCTGCTGTAGTACATTTAACTGACATGAATGAGCTCTCTACTGTTGGCAAGGTTGAAAATCTCCTCAAAGTTGTGACTGATGCAGCTGAAAAAAAATTACAGGGTAAACTTCAAATGATACTTTGTGTTATGACATCAAAGCATAATGGGTACAAGTATCTTAAGTGGGTATCTGAGACAAAAATTGGCATTGTAACCCAGTGTTGCTTGTCTTCTAATGCCAACAAGGGACATAATCAATATATTGCCAACCTCTGTATGAAGATTAATGCAAAACTTGGGGGCAGCAATATGGAACTTATGGAAAGACTCCCTAATTTCGGAAGTGATGACAATGTCATGTTCATTGGAGCTGATGTTAATCATCCTGCTGGCAAGGATGCTGACAAATATCCATCCATAGCAGCTGTTGTTGCCACCATCAACTGGCCGGCTGCTAATAAATATGCCGCTAGAGTTTCTCCACAGAAATCCAGGACTGAAAAGATTGTAGAGTTTGGGAAAATGTGTAAAGACCTAGTTCTTACTTATGAGAAACGCAACTCTGTTAAACCAAACAAAATTGTTGTTTTCCGTGATGGTGTGAGTGACAGTCAGTTTGATATGGTACTCAACGAAGAGTTGACTGATCTGGCTAACGCTATATACGAAAGTAATAAGTATCAACCAGCAATCACTCTTGTTGTGGCTCAGAAGAGACACCATACACGACTATTTTCTAAGGTGGGAAATGTGTCTCCGGGTACTGTTGTGGATACACAAATTGTTCATCCATCTGGTTTTGACTTCTATCTTTGCAGCCACTATGGACAGTTGGGTACTAGCAAGGCAACTCACTATCATGTTCTATATGATGAGAATGGCTTCATATCTGTCGATTTACAACGTCTTATATACAACATGTGCTTCACTTTTGCACGGTGCACTAAACCTGTTTCACTTGTTCCACCAGTTTACTATGCAGACCTTGTTGCTTACAGGGGACGGATGTTCCAAGAGGTGCTTATGGAGATGAAATCTCCTAGGTCTACGACTTCATCCTCTGAAGCTTCATCCTCATCATCTTCACCGATTGACTCATTTGCACAAGAATTTTATGATTTGCACCATGATTTGAAGGACATAATGTTTTTCGTTTGATGACAGTCCGGTTAGCTCTTTGATCTCTTTCACCATTCCCACACTGGGGAGGAGATGGTTGTCTACATTTTGGAGATGCCCTTTTCGTTGGAGTTTCTAATGGGATTTCATGCTTCTTTTATTTTCTGTGTCATAATGGTTTTATTTACTTTGGGGGTGTCTGGAGCTGGAGGCCACTGCCCAGTATGTCTACTTAAATTGTGTGATGCTTTCTAATATGTGTTGTGAGAGAAAAAGTTGAATTTCGTTTAATGTACTTGTTTTTGAGCTACTACTAGTCTCTATATTCAATGTGGTTTGCGTTCTGTCTTTCCTTTTGGGAACCTTTTACAGCAGTATCTTCAAATTCCAAAATCGAGATTACTAAGGCTATACACGCAAGAGGACTTTTTGGTTCTTATGGTACTCATGCGTATTTAACTATGAGATTTCAAACCATTTGGAACATAATTCAAACGATACATAACTATTATGCAGAAAAGTTACAGCAGAAATATTGACAGAAGTTATTTACATTACAGCATAGAAGTAAGCTCATCCCACTTATCAAAAATAGAAGGATATTTCTCTGTAAGGATGTGAAGTAGATTAAACTGATATTTGATTGACTGAGCCTTGAATCATACGTTTTGTATCGTAATTCAGTTCAATATACTTAATATTCTTAGTTTCATGGATTCGATTCTTACTGATCTACGCTTTTTATTAAAATTTTGAACAAGAAAAACAAACTGAACTGTGCTAAATACTCTCAAGTAACAGAGTTCTATGTTTTCTCCCCATATAATCTTGAAAACCTCACTTTACAATGTTGTTCTCAGTTTTGCATCAAGTGTTATAGAGACTTGGTAATTTCTGTTTTTGTATATTGAAGAATTAGAGGCATTATCTGTGTCCATAGTCTTTGGCAATACTTGCTTCGCAATCGACTGAAGCTATTTATGAATTACTCAAGAATGAAGAAGAAGATGTATCGCGGTTGAGAAATAGCCTCACTTATAACTAAAATTATCTCCAAGAAGGACTAATATATAGACAACCTGTGCTTAGCTTCATCGACATGTACAAGGTAGAATGACTAAACAAAAAAAAACAAATTGTTAAGGTACATTAAGCTGCTGATGATGCCTTGAGCTGCTTGAAATAATTGAAACAAGCTCCTTTGCTGTCCATGTTACTTCTGAGAGTTGATGCAGATCATTTATGAGCTCTTTATCCAATGGAGACAATTTTGCCAAATAATCTGAAAAAAGTAGTAGACCAAAACTCTGTGAAAGAAGTTCAAAATGTGCTCTTTTTTTTTTTTTGTGATAAAGTTTAATTAGGTATTATGGAAGTAGTAACAAGGTAAATTTTCTCTTAATGGTAGAGCATACAATTTTATAGTATAGCTTGCAAAATCCCATACCTGAATTGTTTGCCAGTTTGAGTAATGAAAGTGAAGCAAGAACTCTTTCCTCTATAGCATTATTGTACTTCAATAACTTTATCAGCTCGGGGATCAGCTCCGAATAAACTAAAGACTGAACTCCTTTGTCCTCAATGAAACAGAAAAAATTGCTCATCCAGGTGACAGTAACTAGGCTTGCTCTTCCTAAACATGGAATTCCATTGGCTATTGAATCTACAAGACCAGATAACAGCCTCTTGTTTCCACTGTTTAGCAACACTATTGCTGTTTTCCTTTGCCAATTTCTTGTTGCCTCCTCCTCTTCATTCTGAAACTTTGTTGAAGGAGTAGGTGAATTCGAGTTCTCGTTAAAGTTGAACAGGAAAAAAAGGATCATGAGAAGGGGAATTTACCAGGTTTGTATAACTGTTAAGGATGAAGTTTTTGCCAAGATATGAATCCCCAGCGTTTTCGTCATAGCCTGCTTCTTTTAACAGACATTGCTCCACTACTGGCTCTCCAGCATAGGAAAAACAACTCCCTAGTATAAGTAGAGCTCTGGCTGACTGTACTTGGACTTTTTCATTGAATACTTGACAGTCCAAGGCTTTTATAATTTCTTCAATTACTTCTTCTCTATACACACTGCACTCGTTCGGATCTCCCTGCAGCATGACTGCAGCTAAATGAGGATTCCTTCCGAATTATTCATTGAATCGGATAGGACTATAACGGAAACAGACTTACCAAAAGATCAAGCTGTAACAATATGGCAGAGATAACGGGGCGTTCTTCTTGTTGAGCTCTTTGGAGATAGAGTAGCAAAATGTGCAAGGCGTTCACCATTCCCCATCCACTTAGTAGTCCGCGTAAGAATTCTATTCTTTGAATTTGCCTGTAACATCATGCAAAATTACTTGTTCATTTAGATGCAAGAAAAAGAAGTAGATTGCATAAGAGAGCTTAACAAGAAAATCTTACTTATCGATGCAGAGAAGATCGGTGAGAAGTGCAAAAACATGTCCTCGAGTGTTGTGCTGGTTCTGAAGCAATAGAAGGGGAAGAAGACAATCTTTATTCAAGTTCTTGGCCAGGTAATGCCTGCAGCTTCCATCAGATTGAACACAATAGTACATAACTGAAGCCACTTTACTCTTTTCTGAGACATTTCCTGTTTCAACTCGTCTGAGCAACAAGCTCAATCCCCCTAGTGAAATGACTTGCCTACAATTTTCAAAATTCTTGTCCTCATCAAAACCAGTAAGAAGTTGATCAAGCAAGTAATATGCTGCCTCTTGAGGACTACGTTGAACCGTGAATAATGTCTGCAACTGATCTGCAAATTCCAATACTCGAAGTACTAACGGAATCCACTCAATTGATATCATCTGTTTCGCCTTTGGCTGCACTAGGTAAAGCAGAATTGCAGCCTTGAGAAACAGGCTGCTACTTCTCAATAGTCTCAAGAAAATATCAAGCTGTGAATCTGAGTTCAGAATGATTTGTCCATTCGTCTCTTTCCTAGTGACTAGTTCTGCTAAGATTGAGATGGCTAGTTCCAAGATCTCGTCATCTTCGGATGCAAATAAAACGTTCATTATTCCTTCAATCACTGGTGTTGTGGACAATCTCTTTACAGTCTCAAGATCTCCATGAGAATCAAGCCAAGATTTTGCCACCAAACGGATGGCCAGTTCACACTCACTTAAGCTATCTGAGGAGCAAATCGCGAAGATAGCTCTACTTAGATCATTTGAAACAGAAGGAATTATTTCTTCTTCCTTTCTGATGGAAACACTGCCAATCTTACTGTTTCCTTCTCTCAAGCACTCCACAGGCTCACTTTGACAACTGAAATACGGGAAGCGGTCTGATTTTTTATGAGTATGATCCCATTGATCATGTTTTGGAGTTCTATTACTTTGACTCGATGATCTTCGATGAACCACAGTTTTTTTCTGTCAAAGTCAAGAATATAATTAGAATTCTCATTATACCCTTTCAAGAATCAACAAAAGGTAATATGTAAAGGTCACTCACTGGACTGTAATTGCTTTGCTTAAAGTCATCTCCAATGGATAAAATCTTCTCTTTTTCGTCCTCCTCATAGTCCCAAATTCCATTTCTTGCAGCATCCATGGATTTCCTCTCCGTAATTGGGCCAAAAACAGCACGATATCTTCAGGATAACGAAAAAAACTTTGAAGCTCAAAACTATCCAAGGAAGCATATTACATAAAAAAAGAACAGTTCTACCATGAAACTTACAATGAATTGTTCTTGACGGAGGAATTGGAAGTGACAGAATCCATGGAACGTCTTCTTGAAGTCGAATATCCAACTTTAGAAGGCAAAGGAACAGAAGGAACAGCAGGGGCTTGGGCACCAACCTTGAGCCATTGTTTATAGTAGAGAGCAAACTTTGTTGTACCAATATCAACATGGTCATTATAGAGCTTGTTTAAGACCTTCATGTGCTTGTCCTTTTCAGCATGATCCGAACTCGATAGAACTTCCAATTCTTGTGTATGCCAAATCTTTAGATGAAGAAGGTGTGGAAGAAACAAATGCTCCCAAAGCTCAGGAAGCAAGTGTGTCCGAGCAAGACATGGCGAATCAACAAACACCTGAAGGAGATGCCTAGCTGCAATTCTATCATTTTTTTCGAGCTTGTAGACGATAGATAAGTAGAGCTGTGCACAAGCAGAGAGATTAGAATTGGGAATTCCACAAGTTGAGGCATTTCCAGAGTTATTGGAATTCAAAGATGCCACAATTGTCAATAGCCTAATAGAATATTGCAATGACTTAACTTTAGTATCACCAATACTATCAACTAATCTCTCTATACTCTCAATAGCCAATTCTATATCAGCAAAAATCCCATCCTTCTTTCTCACAAAACAAGCATAACATTTCTCCTTTATAGCTTTGCGAAAATCTTTATCCCTCGAATATTGTCCTACAAAACCAGTAAGTATAGAAATCACTGCTCTTATAGCAATTTCATCAATAGCAGGCTCATCTCTTCTTGTAATATTTCCTTCAACATGAGTATGAGTGGACTTAACATTCGATTTTTGTGACGAATGAACAGAAGAAGCAGTAGTAGTAGAAAAGGGTCTACGAGATTTAGTCTTGGAGAAATCCAGTGATGATGATCTTCTGTCATGGCAAATGTAAATAGGCAGAGCAATGTTGTTTGAGTCTTCTCTGTCTTTGAACTTAACTTTTCTATGAGTTTTTTTAGTCTTTTCAAAACCTTCATCAGCTAGTAATTCTTGAAGAGAAGCCATCGGAATAAAAAAGATAATTGGATTGTGAACAAATGGTGCAGTGACATTCTTTCTTGACTTTACAAGATAAACAGAGAGAGAAGATTAGGAGTGGTTGATAAAAGCCATAGAAATGAAGACAACAACCAATGGGCTGGTTTTCCAATAACTTTGTTAACTTCTACTGGGCAATAACAATTACATCCTTCATTAGAATGAACAAAAGATTTAAGTTTCGATTTGTTTGTCCTACTTTTTTTTTTAACTCGTTTAAAAAAATGTTTCTTTTCTTTATAAAATTCTTTAACTTTAATTTTTCAATTGACATTAATTTAAAATAGCAAAATTAAATATATCATATATCTTTAATTTAGAACTATTAAAAGATTCAAAAATCCTTTTTATCTTCATAAATTATGTATCAAATCAAAATATGTCAAATAAATTAAAATGGAGAAAGTATTATTTAGTTGATAAATATCAAATTCAAACAACATTTTTAGGTGATTAAATTAATTTTACAAATAAACAGTTGACTATTTGGATAGAAATATAATTTTTTATTTTATTAAAGTGTTAAAACTGATCATATGTAATTAAGTATATATTTGGTAAAAGGTGTTGATAAGCACTTTTAATATTAAAAATGACTTAATATCTTTAAAATAATTGAAGAAAATATAAATGTTAAAGCATTTACACATAAAACTAATAAATGAAGGAAATAGAAAAGAGAGATTATTAAAATTTAGATGTTTAATTTGGATATTATAAAAAGATATCATTAGTAAAATATTTAATTAAACTAAAACTACTTATAAATCGAAAAAAAATCATAAGATTCTTATGAATGCGATCAACTTTTGATTTTTTTTTTCTGATTTTAGCTTATAAACATTTTAAGCGTCTACTGAATGTGTAAATGAATTTTAAAATATAATATATTGTTAAATTATTTTAATCAACTTATAAGCTTAGATAAATACCACATCAATCACTCATTATAATATCGAACCAAATGTGGAATCGAACCTCTTTTCTACCTTAAATGTTCAGTTGTGAAGAACTATTAATATGATACATCAATTCACCAAATATGTAAAACAAAAAAAAATTGTTGTGGAGAGAAAATAATAATAACCTTTATGATAAGCTACTTCTTTAGTGTAACAAAATTTTATTTCATGGAAAAAGAATGAACACACTTGATCTGAAAAAAGGTAAACAAGAGAGGTACAAGTTAAAAAATGTGATTTGGAAAATTTGGAGCTATAGATAAAAAAAACTATATAGTAAGTTCATTAAATATTAAAAGCATAAATATGATTCCCTAAAGTATGAGACAAAAAAACAGCTTGTTTTGAGCTGCATTGTTCCATGGGGTCCTTTTCTAAGTTCAAATATTTATCAACTAGTCTTTCTTTTTATAATATTGGAAAATAAATATAAAGGGTAAAACTAAGAGAAGAAAAAAAAATACTTTACATCATCATGAAATTATTAATTTTAAAAGGGTAAATTTTAGGACAATGGTAGAGAATGTCTGCCTATAAATGCTGATTGCGTTAATGAATCCCTTACCTTCGTAGTCGGAGTCAGAAATTTTTAATTTATGAATTTTGAATTACGATTAATTTAGTTATTAGAATTAAAAAAAAAATTGAGTTTTAATTATTTATGATTTTTTAATATTTTTAAAAAGACTAGAAATTTTTGGGTCTATTTTTGTCGATTAATTGCCACAATTCATTATTTCCTTTTTGGGAACTTGGGTGGGGGCTGTTGCAGTTGAATGATTGATAACATAAAAATTGCAGAACGCTGAATTTTAGAGAATTTAATTTGTTGCGTATACAATTATTGAAAAATTCAAAGGTTCACGTGGATCTTCTATGGAGTTTTTTTTTTTTTTACAATATATTTTTTTTATTGGTGGAAAGGGGAGCGGAAGAATAACGAACAGTGAGAATCAAATTCTATTTTTTTTAAAAAAAATATTAGATTCTAGTTGATCGTTTTTCATTCTGGATGATAGTTAAGAGATTATAAAAAAAGTACTTTACTAATTCAAACTTAAAAAACTTCTTTAAAAAATTTCAATTTGTTAACACACTTCCAATAAGAATTAGTTGTAAGTATAATATAGAAAAAATTTAATTAATGATTTCTTGATTTAATAAGATAGATAATTAATTTTAGTATAATGATCAATCAATATGGGAAGGAGAGAGAAATACTAACTTTTTGCCCATAAAATAATTGTTAGTTTAGCAAAAATAAATTATCTCAAAATAAGTGTTATTTTAAAAATTCAAAACAAATTGTATACGGTAATGCTAAATGACCAGAAAATTTGATTGGAATTTGATCAGAAAATTTAAAAGTTGATAATATCTTCTTTATTTTAAAATAAACTAACCTTTTTTCCATTTTTAATTAAAAGGGTAAAAATATTTAAAATGATAAAATAACATAAGTAAAATATCATTCCAATTAAATTTTATGGCAAAAAGAATTTATTAAATATGAATAGTTTAATAATTAAACTACTCATTATATTTATCGATTTCGTAATAGACATAATTTTGCTAAATTACACTTATTTTGAGACGAAAAAATATCAGTATCATTACATTGTAAGCTTAGGTGGCACAGTGTGTTTGGGTAGGTGAATGAGAGGATGGAAATATTTATTCATAAATTAAAAGGAAAAGTTAACAAACCACATAAAATATGATAAGTACTAAGAGATAGAAGAAACACAGACTATGTAAACGTTTTACCTATCGATGGAAAAACCTAATCTCGAAGCCTTTAATTATTTTAATATTAAGATAATATATAGTAGGAGTATTATTTGAAGATATTTTACTAACAAGTTCAATTATGATGAAAATGACTCTTTTAATTATGCTTAGTTGAGTATTATATATCTGAAAAGTCCAAGATGTCATCTTAATTAGATTATGCTGGAAAATAACTTGTCATGATGAAACAGACTTATCAAGATAGGAAAATAACCTAGGCTTAGTTTTTATGACAAGAGTAGACTTTATTTTATCAATTCGACAATTGTTCTAACGATTAATGCTATGACATATATGTTTTTTTTTAAAAATTAAAGGTTTATAGTAATGCAAGAACCTTATAATAAAATTAAGGAGAAATTAAACTACCTAATTACATAAATATTTTTTATTATATTTACGAATTATTTCTACAGTATGAGATAATTTCATTATATCTCATTATTTAATTAATAATTTCATACTATTATTCAAGTCACATATACCTACATACATGTTTTTTGTTAGGCAAGCAAGAACAGAAGGGAAGCAAGCAAGAGTTGTCTGTGTATAATACAAGCGAGAACATGTATAATACGCAAGCGAGAGTGCTAAGCACGACGGAAGAGAAGCGAGCGATATTTGTTTATGTATCCTATATACATGTGAATCCATTTGAATACAGTGTATCTATAATAAAATACATTCTAATTTTAACCCATGTATCTCGAAATACATGTATATCTAGACGCACCAACATCTGATAAGTTTCATAATATAATATTCCCTCCGTTTAAAAAAGAATGACCTAGTTTGACTTGGAACGAAGTTTAAGAAAAGAAAGTAGACTTTTTAATCTTGTGGTCCTAAATTAAAGTTATGTCAAATGTACCAAAATGCCCTTTAATCTTGTGGTCTTAAACATGCCACGTGGAAAGTTAAAGTTAAAGTGTTGCCAAAAAAGAAAAGGGAACATTATATTCTTTTTGAAATAAACTAAAAAGAAAATAGGGATATTTTTTTGAAACTAAGAAAGTATTACAAAAAACGTGTATCTAAATAATTAGCTCTGTATCTATAAGTTACCCAATTATTATGAACCAAAGGAAGTCCAAAACTAAAACGGACAATTTTTGGACACTATGTATCAAATCTAGAAACACGCACCAAAACAAACAGCACTTTGCTATGGTAAACTGTGTTTTACCCTGTTAACGTCTGTCTTCACCAAATGTAAATAAAAAAATAAATAATTTCAAGAACTATATTTACGTGAATTCTTTTGGTTAAATATTGAAAGGATAAGGATATTTGTCGTGTAAATTGCACAACAAAATGATGAAAAGTTAGTAGAAAAAGCATAGTTGGGAGTGGACCATTTTTGAGAGCAATGTTTAAATGAAGGGACAAAAATGAGGAACCAAATATGAGGTGTTAAAAGGAAAATAAAGAATGTGAAACTCTCTTTCTCCTCCACTGATGTTAACATTCATGTGCCTTATTTGACATCTTATGGTTTAGGTCCATTGTACTCTCTTTTTCATTCTCATCTTTTTCGATAATGCTTACTCTACAAATTAATAATTGACACTATGATTACAACTTTTATAAATGAATATTGTAGGTATCGTATAGTCAAAAACACAAAATTATTCCTTGTTTAGCTGGACCTAAAATTTCATAGGCGGAATTTTGTTAATGATATTTATTAAAAGGATCGATTGGTAACAGGTTAATTAGATAGGATATGACGTAGTTTCAGAGGACATGAACTAATTAGATAAGAGGGTGTGGACTAGAGGACACAAATTAGGTTAGTAGGTGGCAGTATGTTGCCTTGTTGTTCGTTTATATTAGTTGTTGCTTTATTACTCTTATAATTTTTTAACCTTCAATTTCTGTTATTATTTGTTGCTTATTATACCTTGATTAATGTATTGTTTTCTTGTAGTGTTTGTTTTGTAATTACTATCGAATGCTTCTTAATTTCTTTCAGGACTGTTTTTAATTGTTTTCTTGAGTTGGAGATCCGTTGAAAAATAATCTATTTACATTTAAGCGAGAAGTTAGGTTTGGGCATGTTGTTTTCTTCAAATTCCACTTTGTGCGACTAGCTGTCATGTTGTAATTGTATATTAAAAAGGAAAAAAATTGCTCTACAATTTTTTCCAAAGAAAATACAAGAGATATTGAATAACTTTTACCCTGATATAAGAACCTGGTTCTTGTAATTTTATCGCAACATAATAAAACAAAAAGTGTTATCGTGGAAATCTTCCTAACTCAAGGAAGGGAAAAATCACACCGAAGTTTTATATTAATTCAAGATTTACAACTTAGTTAATCAATAAATCTAAATTTAAACTTCTACCCTTTTCGATTCACTATAATTGAAAACTCTCCACTCACCAAGAAGTCAAACTCGCTTCTTGTTTACAAAAACTCTCAACTCTTCTTAACTCTAACCGTCCAAGAAGGCAAATCCACTTCTTGTTTACAATTCTCTAAACCTCTTTCTTACTTTACCCCAAGAAGTCAAACTCACTTCTTGTTACAATTCTCTCAAGACTCTACCCCCAAGAAGTCAAACTCACTTCTTGTTGCACATTCTAGGAATTATTACAACTCAATAATAAACTTAGAACGAATCAACAAAGACTAATAACCCTAGACTTTAATTGATCAGACTTCAACATTCAATTGTTTAGTGTGGAATAGAACTCGTGAACCTGGTCCTTACGTTGCTGTGACGAATGCCTGCGTATGTAACTACTGCTCTCAAGATGATATATTTTGTGAATATGCAATAGCTATCGTTTAGGCTTTGTTGGAAAATCTCCCAACTTGTGTGTAAGCAAAGACACTTTTTTTCTTCAACTTCTTGATGCTTTTATAGAGTTTGATTTGCCTTCAACTTCTACAAGGACAGGAATTGCAAATTTTTTTCCATCTTGAATATGTCTATATTTATTTCTTTCCTTATTTGACTTGAATTGCAACTTCTTTATTTCTTTCTTTATTTGACTTGAATTGCTACTTCTTTATTTTTGCATTTTTTCTTCGTTGCCGCAATCCCTCATAATTGTACAGATCGTCTGCAGTCACATTTGAGAATCTGAATCACCTAATAGTGAACTATGCCTTCACTTTATCAATCATCAAAACTACTTTATATGTTCTCCTACTTTCCAACATTTTCCCCTTTTTTGATGATGATAAACAATGTTTTATCACACATCAAGAACTACAAATCATCAAGACGCTTTGTTAATTATCAAAACTACAACTTCATGTTCTCTTATTTTTCAATAGATATATATATGAATTATATCAATTGACGATATTTAAGGGTTCTTCCCCAAAACTCACGACAGGCTCAATATTCTCCTTCAACAGAAATTAATGCACTATACCCCTACTGAATTCATTTACACTAGCTACTATAATGGGCTAGATAAATACCTATTAAAATACTTTAAATAGTATAATTTGTTATTTAAATGATTCGATCTTTAATTTTAATTTTTAATTAAAAATACAAAATATAATTTATGAAATATTATAACCTCAAAATATATATTTATGTTCTGTAAAAATATTTATGAAATATTATAACCAAAATATATATATTTATGTTCTGTAAAAATATATTTATTCAAAAGGATAAAAATTAAAATCCAGCACAAAGTAAGTGTTTAGTGTGGGATCTTAAATGATAAAAATTAATCCCATATATGTTTAAGATATTATATTACGTCCTATAAGCCTATTAAATATTAAGTAGTAATATAACATAATTATTATTACAGATAACATATATGATTTAATTAAGGAAAAATTGTATTTAATAGTAAATTATTAATTCAAATTAAATACTATAAGTATACTTTGATTTAATTGTACCCTATAGCAAACTATAGTTATTTTCGCCACTCTTCTTGGTGGAATCTCGCTCACCACTTTCATTTCGTGATAATCTTGCTCACCTCTCTCGCTTTTTATACAAACACTACTGTATAAAATGTGTTTGTATTTGTATAAAGCGAGAGTAAATTGTACAAATACATATATTTTCGTTACCTTCTCTCCCCTCTCTCATATTACGCTCGCCACTCTCCCTAATTTCGCTCACCTCTCTCGCTTATACAAATAGAGACGAAATATATAAATTGTGTTTATGTTTGTATAAAGCGAGAGAAAATTGTATATACACATGTAAATACATATATTTTCGTCCTATGCACTTATAATTATATAATAAAAATACTCTTCTGCCCAGTTTCTTTTGCCTTTCTCTCTTTCTCTTTTATACAAATTCAAATTGTATATAATTTCTCTCTTTCTCGTTTTATACAATTTGATTCAATTGTATATTATATGCCCAAGTGTCTTTTGCCTTTCTCTCCTTTTCATTTTATACAAATTCAAATCGTATATAATCGTCCTATATACTTATAATTACACAATACAAATATTTCCCTGCCCAAGTCTCTTTTACCTTTCTCTCTTTCTCGTTTTATACAAATTCAAATTGTATACAATTTATATAATTCGTTTTATTCAATTCATTATGGAGCGCAATCATGCAAACTTTGCTATAGCATACAAATATGAATTTTATGTTGGGAAAAAGGACAAAAGTACCCCCAAACTATTGTGAATGGTATGCGGATACCCTCCGTCATACTTTAGGGACATTGGTGCCACTGCCGTCAAAAAACTAGAATATATATATCCTTTATACTAACGGACATATACGTATTGTAATCTTATCCATCGACCCGACATCGGATCGATGGATAAAATTGTGTCACGTGTCCCTATTTAGTCTTCCGTTAGACTGAAGGGCATATACGCTCTAGATATTGAACAGCAGGGACACCAATGTCCCTAAAATATGACGAAGGATATCTATATATCATTTACGATAGTTCAAAGGTATATTTATCTTTTTTTCCTTTTATGTTTGCTATAGATGAAAGTTACCCATTAATAATGCTTCTCTATCTTATAATAAATCCTCGTCCTTTTTCCTTCAAACATCCATTTAAGCACGTTAGCGAAGCATAATTACATCTTTAAAATGTATTTGCATTAAAAAAAACAAAAACAAATTAATAATGAATGCACGACTTTTATCTATTTTAATATTTGATGAAATCATTTAAATATTTAAGTTATTACAAGAAAAACACACTTTTTTTATTTATTTAGTTTGAAAACATTACACATTTAACTATTCAACCAATATTTATATTATTATTATTTTTAATGGATAACTACTTATCTTTATGCATATGTCTCAAACCATAGCTAAGTTACCCATATTCTTCTACATTTAATTGATCATTTGCCCATATTCAGTTTGGTCAAATTTCACATTGATACGTCTCCTTTTCGTATTTATTATTAAGTCCCCTTTTCATATCATTATTGCATTTTATCTCAATTTTTCCATGACATTTCTGTGCTCAATAAATTCTATTGGGACAGCTCAACAACTTCCTGGAAGTTTTCCTAATGTGGATATATAACGCTTTTAATAGGAGAAACTATATAATTAAATGAAACATATTCTCGTGTATTAATAATTGTCATATGGAGTAGTTATTAAAACTAAATGTTTCACACTTTTATATATCGTTGTGAAATCATAGTAGTTACTATATATTACTTGCTCCATGAAGGGTAATAGCGTTTTCCAAACAATATTTGTACTCCCTTTAATTAAATTTTGTCTAGTACTAATTAAGTGTTAGTTTTGACCCAATCAGTACAAGAGACATATCTTTAAGGAAAATCCAAAATAGAAGGGCCAACTTATACTATATGAATTGTGAAATTAGTCTATTCATTTACTTACTCCGTCCACTTTTAATTGTCATAGTCATCATATTGATATGCAAAAAATTGCAATTTATAGTATTTTTCATATAGTTTTTGTATATCTAATTTTTTGTTTTAAATATTGAACTAATATAATCTAATTTAACTTTGAAAATTAGTCAAATTGACTTTCGAAAACGCAACATGACAAATGAAAGTGGACGAAGAGAGTAATAAACTTTGTTGATCGGATCAATTTTAGATTTGTACCGTAAACTACATATATATAGTACGAGGTTTTAGAGCTCTCCATCAAAGAAAACTCAATTGGTAGAACTCAAATTAAGGAAGGAGAAACTTTTTAATCTAATATCACTAAACCCTTCGATAGTAGAAAAGCTTGTTATTGTAAGCTAACTTTAGTGTATATTAGATGTATATCATGTCTTGTTAAGATGCCACACAAGAGAATTATATAGATATATATACTTAGCCTCTTGAATCTTGATAATGTGGAAATGTGATATGGTGTGTGTGTGTGTATATATATATATATATATATATATAATCCAAGGTAAAAGTGAAACAAAACATTTATTCATCGCGTGATGAAATTACATATAGTAAATTTCGTTCATCGTCAAACAAAATTCGCAATACACATATGTATATCTCCATTGAGCATTTAAAGAAATTGTAATTTAACAAAACATTTATTCATCGCGTGATGAAATTACATATAATAAATTTCGTTCATCGTCAAACAAAATTTGCAATACACATATGTATATTTCCATTGAGCATTTAAAGAAATGGTAATTACATAATTAATTATTGAATTTAATTAAGAAGATCAGGCCTGGTCCTTTCAACAGCCAAACAAGTGCTAAGTAATTTCTTACTACCTTGATAAAAAGTAGCAAATTCAATAGGCATTTGTACTTTCTTGAATTCATCCTCACAATCATCCAATCTTGACATTGCTGATGAAAACTTAATGTTAGCACTTTTTGTCTTATCACCTGTTTTCAACAACTCTTCAATTTCTTTCAATGTCTCAAGTGCATCATTATATGATTTTTTGCATCCAGTACCAATTTCATCTCTTAATTTAGCATCACTAGGTGTCAATGTTCTTAATAAACTAGCCATAATTGGCTCTGCCAATTTAGTTTGCATAATTGTTTCTGATAATACTTCTGTTATAGCTTCTTGCCATGTGTCAGCTACTTTAACAACTTCTGTACAAAAGGGCTTGTCCATTGCTTTTACACAATATGGGCTTACTTTGGCTATTGCTGGATCAACTTGTGCATTTATTTGGGATGATGCAAATAAAACAAAGGCCAGAGAGACCAATG
Organism: Solanum pennellii; assembly: GCF_001406875.1. Lineage (NCBI taxonomy): Eukaryota > Viridiplantae > Streptophyta > Magnoliopsida > Solanales > Solanaceae > Solanum > Solanum pennellii. The sequence goes on from NC_028638.1 coordinate 42,485,782, forward strand.
ACAAAGCAACCCCATTTCTATTAGCCATTTTTTTTTTTTTTATAATTTTATACTTTTTTTCTCTATTAGTTAGAAAAAATATGGTCTTCTCTGGGTGAAGTTTGAAATGATAAAAGAGGTAAAAGTATATAGGAGGTAAAAGAAATGGAATATATGGCTTGCATTATTTTGCTCTTTTGTTTGTTGAATTTTACACCATGAAATGAATGAATTTGTGTTAATTAGGAGTAGTGAGTGGCTTATATTTATTTTTATTTTTGTTCATACATGTTGCACGTTTGACCAACTCTTTGCATTAATTTGTGGTGTAGACTTTACTTTTATTTACGTAGGAAGAAAGGGTCAATTTTGCTTCCTCAATTATAAACGAAAGGTTTGAATTTGTCCTTTCAAAACAAATAAAGTGAGTATTTGAGAAAATTTTGAAATAATATAGTAAGGATCAGATAGATAGTTTTGATAATCGCACTCTATAGCAATAGTTCTATTTGTAATAGAGGTTGTTGTTTGTATATTTTGCTAGCTCATTTGTAAATTTCACTTGCAAATATATAAATACGGTAAATATACATAAATTTTGTATTTATACATTTAAGATTTTTTTAGAACTCTATTTGTATATTTCGCTTGTCGATATACAAACATAATAAATTATCGTGGATTTTTTTTCATAAATCGTGTACAATTAGCTAGATTAAACATATACAAATTTTGAATTTATACAATTCTGAACCCAAATTATATGATATTTTAATTTATACCATCATACAAATTATACAATTTAGGCAAATTTACAATTTACTAATAATAATAGTTGTAAGTGTGTCACGTCCTTGATAAATTGTAGGTGTGTCTTGTTGTGTCATGTCTGATCATTTATTTCCATCTATATATATAATCTCCTAAAAACCACCACAACCAACCCCGCATCTCTCATTGATGCATTTTTTTTTACATTTTCAAACTATCTTCATCTGGCTTGTCATCACTCGAGCCACTTCTACACTTATCTTATATATTTATCTTCATTTTTATCTGATGCCTATAATCAACCTAGTAAATAATTATCGTATTATCCTCATTTCCGCTACTTACCCCTTATAAATTTTTCAAGCCCAAAGTTTTTATTCATGTCTGAATAAGTCCATAGAGATTATACTCTAGTTTTTTATTTTAGTTCTGCATGCCTAACATTTTTTTTTTTATGTAATTCATGACAAAGACCTATCACTTTGATGTCTAAGGAGAAGACGTCATCATTTTTTTTTACAAGTAATTAAATATAAAGACAGCAAACAACTACTCCACACAAAGCTGAAACAGTCAAATCTAATAGATTTATCTTAAATTATGCATTTCTAATTTTCTATGACAGTAAACTTCACTAAATATATATATATATATACAAATATATTCAAAACTTAATTATTAATAATATTTAAAATTAAATATAATATAATTTTAATAAATCATAAATTTTCCACCCATATATACTCTACCAAAGAAAGTCAAAAAGTGTAATGAAAAAAAAGAGGTCGGTATAAAGAAAGAAAAATCATTTATACTCAATCACTCGCATTACAAAGTCAAGATTCTTAATTCCACTATAAATTTCTTTTCATTTTCTAAAATGTTTTTTAATGAAAAATAAATGAATAAAATTCCTAAACCCAAAAAGATTACCGAATCCATGACGTGTTCAGGACCCACAAAGAGTGGCGACAGCATTTGCTTCGTCAGCTTGACTACTTCACCCTCTTACCGACACCACACCATTTACATTAATCTGAGTTATGGTGTAAAAATAGATTTTGAAATAATTTTAAATTTAAATTATAAATATAAAATAAAAATTATATTGAAAGCGTCAAATCAAAGGCCTAGCACAGCTTGGCACAAATTTTAGTCGAAGCTGTAATACTTTGGACACGGATAAAAAAAAGCAAAAGAAAATCACTTTTGGGGAAAATTAACTTAAAAACAACTCAGTAGGAAACAAAAGCCAATAAAAATATTGTGTATAGATTAATATTATATTTCGGCAATTTTAAAATTATCTCATTTTTTTTAGTTTTTTATTGAATTAAAGCTCAATTAATTTAGATTTAGAACATAAAATCTGCTTCCAGTAATATTTATAACTACTGTATATATTTCAACTCGGTATACTCCTTCCGCCTTTGAGGAAACTTCGTTGAGACACGTGGGTCCACTTTGTTGTCTTCTTAAAGTAACTAAGGACAAATTTTCTTGAATTCTTCCTTTAATCTTTTGTGATTGTTAATCGGATCTAATTTGAGAATTAACAAAAACAGGTTTTTTGCTAGCAATTGGAAATATTTTTGGTTGTCTTGGCTGGTATGAATGTTATTCCATTTGGGTAAGTTGTGGTCAAGTAATTGAAGGGTTATTAGTTGGTAGAATTTTCATTTGTGTAAGTTGTGATCAAGCTGTTGAAAATTTGCATGTTGTATTCTTGAAAAAGATACTATTTTTACTGTGAAATTGAAGTTTAGCTGATGGTGGATAGGGTGGAATTATTAGTTTCTGCTCAAGGGTTGATTTGGTTGTAACTGAAATTGGGAGAATTTGAGTTTTAGTTTTGAAATTTGCTTCGTTTCTTCATCTTCGTTGTTGAATGTGAGGAGAAAGGAAGAATTTCTTGTATTGGTGATTGATTAAGGTTTTGGAGAGGTTCTTTTTGTGCATAGAGACTCTGTGGAGAAATTTTGATTTTCTGGAGTTTGACTATCTTAGATGTAGATAAAATTGTGTATTTTTAGCTTATGCAATTGTGAAATGGCAAGTTCTGCTGAACCATCATCTTCTATAAGCTTTACTTCAACTTCCAACACGTCGAATGGGTCCATTGGCATAGGCCAAAACACATGTGCCTGTGGTGGATCTGAGACAGGGAGTAGTTATGAAATCATCAGCTTAAGTAAACTCAGTAATAATTTAGAGCAACTATTGTTAGATTCCAGCTCTGAGTTTAGTGATGCTGAGATTGTTGTTGAGGGTGTCTCTCTCGGTGTTCATCGTTGTATATTAGCTGCCAGGAGTAGTTTTTTTAGGGATCTTTTTAAGAAAGAAAATGGAAATTGTGGAAAGGAAGGTAAGCCAAGTTACTCTATGATTGATATATTGCCTTGTGGTAAGGTTGGATATGAGGCTTTCCTTACTTTCTTAAGCTATTTGTACTCGGGAAAATTGAAGCATTTCCCTCCAGAGGCATCAACGTGTGTCAACAGTTTATGTTCCCATGACTCTTGCAGACCAGCAATCAACTTTCATGTTGAGTTGATGTATGCCTCTTTTGTATTTCAGGTTCCAGAGCTGGTGTCACTTTTTCTGGTAGGTAACATGCTTTCTACTGATTAATTTACATTTCAAGTGGCTTTTGTAGTGTGCATTGTGATTCAAGCTAACAAGGACGAATGCAAAGTGTTATTCGTGTATCTAAATAAAAGATAATTAGATCATATTATGAAATCTCTATGTGAGCTTTTTTCTTTGAAATGATTTTTTCTTCTAAACTTTGTTGAAGTGTCAAAGAAAGAAAAATTCAATGCATTAATCATATGAAAGTGCATCCAGGTAGTGAATATTCTGCACTGTCATACACTGCAATACCATTGTGATGTGAACCCGAACCTTTAGTCGCTTCTTACATCATGATTTATTTTCAGTTAATAGCGGTGAATAGGAGAAAAGTAGTTCTTAGTTTGTTTTAAACAGGACCTGGTGAAGTTGACATGGAATATCTCCTACACATCCATGGACATAACCTTTGGATACTCAATGATTTTACTATGCAGTACATTTGATTTGTCTATGATAAAGTTTATTGATATGTTTTAAGTTTAGAATACATATCTAATAATTTTGTTTTAGGCAGGCGGACATCATGGTCCGTTTAAGTTTTGACGGTAGTGGTCTCTGCGGTAGCCTTTTTAGATCTGCATGCATTACTATGGCTGCTTCCAGTTTCATGAAAGTTGGATCTGTTTGTTTAAAATATATAGGAATTTGTAGCAACAACCAAGAGAACATTCTGCTAACACTAGCTCGTATAATTGCAGCGACGCCTATTCAGTTTTGTCGGCAAGGCTCTTGTGGAAGATGTTATCCCAATACTTGGAGTTGCTTTCCATTGCCAAATGAGTGAGCTTCTCACTCATTGCGTTGATAGAGTAGCGCGATCAGATCTTGAAAGCACATGTATTGAGAAGGAGGTTCCCTTTAAAGTTGCAGAGAGTATTAAGTTATCGCGGCTGAAATGTCAGGGTGATGAAAGTATGGTTCTAACCGTGGATCCGTTGCATGAAAAGAGAAAAAACAGGATATACAAGGCATTGGATTCGGATGATGTTGAACTTGTCAAGCTTTTACTTAATGAGTCTGACATAAGTTTAGATGGAGCCTACGCTCTTCATTACGCTGTTGCATATTGTGACCCCAAGGTTGTTGCTGAGGTTCTTGGACTGGGTGTTGCTAATGTCAACCTTCGGAATGCACGTGGTTACACTGTGCTTCACATTGCTGCCATGCGTAAGGAACCCTCAATCATTGTATCACTTTTAACTAAGGGAGCTCATGCATCAGAAATTACATTGGATGGGGAGAGTGCTGTTAGTCTCTGTAGGAGGCTGACTAGGCCTAAGGAGTACCATGCAAAAACAGAACAAGGGCAGGAAGCAAACAAAGATCGGGTATGTATTGATGTTTTGGAGAGAGAGATGCGTCGCAACCCAATGACCGGAGATGCATTATTTTCTTCCCCCATGTTGGCCGATGATCTGCCGATGAAACTGCTCTACCTGGAAAACAGAGGTACCTTTTATAATATGCTTGGTTTTCCTCTTTTTACCAATCAAGGCCCACGCAACTTCTAGTCTTCCAGTTCTGGAAGCTTGGCTTCTTTGGTCGAAAGTTCATACTAAGAAAGAATCAGTGGTCCTACAGAACTTCGTTCATTTAGTAGTTACGTAATCAAGATTTAAGCATTTCATATCATTAGATCATGATCTCAAATCGGGAATCTCCGAAGATGGTATCCTTTGAATTTGTAGGGCAACCTTGACTGTTAATGTTGAAAGCATTAAAGTGTTAGCCTATTTGCACCAGGATATGTTGTTGATTAGTAGACTCTCAGACCCGGTTAATAGACTTTTGTATTAGCTTTTTCTAAATCTACGAGAGGATCTCTATGTGGCCAAGTTTTGGTACAGGAACTACAGTTCTATCATTTTTTGGACAATCAGGCTGGTCGCGGTACCAGTTTATGCCACACTGAAAGTATGTGGGAATTTAGGGTATACTAACTAATCCAGCTGAAAGCCAAAAAAAATAAAAAAGAAAGATAAACAAACATAACACACATACACACCCAAGTAATTTTTGTATTATATGATGACGTGGAATGAAGCCATGATGTTATCATTTACCAGTGTTTGTTTCTGTTATGTACGATATTATTCTGTCAAAACTTGACTTGGTTTCTTCATTCAATTCTGATGAATCTGTTGTGGTCCTCACCTGAATTATGTGTGCCCAATAAGCAAGTAATTTAATGACGGCTTTTGTAATACAGTGGCATTTGCACGATTATTGTTCCCTCTTGAAGCCAAACTAGCCATGGAAATTGCAACTGCTGAAACAACAGCTGAATTCGCGGATCATTTGGCATCTAAAGCTTCATCTGGAATTTTGAGGGAGGTTGATCTGAATGAGACACCCATAATGCAGAAAGAAAGACTCTCGAAGACAGGTATCCCCTGATAGCCAGTCTATTGATTAAGATCATCTTACATGCACCAGATTTCCTATTTATTTCTAATATCATCATCATCTAATCAGTAGCCATTTACTTGACATGAAGAGCATCTAGACAACTCATTTTCTGCTTACTTCCTCCTTTTCTCCCAAAAGAGGAAACGAAAGAAAAACAAAGAATGTATATTACTTTTGGTTTATTCTGTAGCATTAACAATTGAATTTAAATCCCTGAATTTCCAGGATGATAAAATAATAAATATGTGCATGTGTGTAGGGTTTTTGCCAACCTCCTACATGTCGTGTGTCACTTTATGTGCAATTTTCTTTTTCATCAAATACCCTTCTGACTTGAAAGAATGATTACATATATAATTGGTAACATGTATATGGCATGCCTGTAAGTATGACTATATATAGTGGAAATTCGAACTACAAATTGTAATGTTTTTTTTAGAAAAAGATGGCAAATAATGACTTCTTATCCTACTTTCTCGCCACATCTTCTGTTGCAAAATTGTCTATCTCTTACTGTTGGTCCTTTCCCTCCCTTGAACATTTACGGTAATTAAGAAGAAGCAAGAAGGGCAACACCAGGTTTGTAGTTCTCTGTATAGGTCATCACCTGTTTGGACCTCTTTATCCTCAAGTATGTTGAAGTCTGCCCCTTCCAAAAGAAGATTGGCAAACACCTAAGTTGTTGTTTACAAATTGTAGGAAGAAAATGAGGGGAAAGGTGCAAAATTTCCCCTTCTATTGTTTGTTTTAGTACAGAAAGTGAAAGAGAAGTTTTTGTTTGGACCAACTGTTCTTTCTCTTATTCCCAAATGTGTTCTTTTCTCTTATCTTCTTCCTTCCCTAGTTTCTAGACATAGCGTGAAGAAGAAAAAAGTGAAATAGGTAGAGTCTTCCATAGAGAAGAATCAACGAGATAAAACAAGTTAGTAGCTCATTATTATTTTCTTCTATATGGTTAACCCCAACCCACCCCACCCCAACCCTAAACACACTCTGTCCAGGAGTCAATGGTGGTGCTCTCGTGGTGTATTACACCCCCAAGATCGTTGGTTAGAGGTTGAGGGTCCTATGGACTATGCTATGCCTCACTTTCCAAGTGCAGCTCACTAGTTTGCTGTCTTTTATTCATGATACATGTCTTTGTGCTTGGAGTCCCTTGGTCATTTAAGCCTGTCATGTAACTGGTTTTGCAATGTTCCAGCTCACTACTGAATGTTGCTGGAAACATGGCATAAAACTAACTTAGTTGAGCTTTTCCCTGTATTTACTGCTAACTTCCTTCAGTAGGTTTATATTTTCCTTATCATTTTCCTGTTTGCACATCGGTTCCAGTATGAATATTTCAGAATTGTGTTTTCAAGCTCTTCTCATTATTCTAAATCATGGTTGCAGTTGAGCTGGGCAAACGCTACTTTCCTCATTGCTCCGAAGTTCTGGATAAGTTTATGGAGGATGACTTACCTGACTTATTTTTCCTTGAGAAGGGCACTCCAGAGGAACAAAAGATCAAGCGGAGGCGATTTAAGGAGCTCAAAGATGATGTTCAAAGGGCATTTAATAAAGACAAGGCTGGACTTCATCGCTCTGGCTTGTCTTCCTCATCATCTTCCACAACTTTTATCCTACATTCATAGACTCAGTTTTGTATGTAAGATAAGTAGTCTTCAAAACACTTATCTTATAAAATTTTCATTATAGTGGCTGCTCTATCGTTGACCATTTTTATAGTTCGTATTGTTAAGTTTGCTTGTTTATAGTAGAAATAAAGTTGTATAAGAACAAGCTTGCGGAAATATTAAAGATGTACAAATGATTCGTGTATGGAGAATCTGTCGTATTTTATTACTATGTAGAGATATTTGGATCATCTCTTTGTTAGCAGCAGATAAACTTTTGAGAATAATAGTCATTTCTTGTTGCAGAATATGGCGTTTATGTTGAGCTGCTGATTTTTTCATGTAAACAGGGACTCTTTATCTTTGAAAGAGACAACTTGTATCTTGTGGGGCTTATTCTGCCTCATCTCTCACCACTACTTCCTCTTTATCTGTTCTTCTCGAACTACAATACAAGTTCAACTTAAATATGATCTCACAAGTTCCTCAACAGATGTTTATATATTGCAACGATTGTGTCTCTATTTTTTTGACAATTTGTAAAATAGAAATTATAAGTGTTCTGGAAGCAATTGTCAGCCCTTACCATATGTAAAATACAAAGCATTACAGCTTCTATATACTTTGAGTGATTTGAAAGTTGCCCAGGATGCTCTAACATTTTTGTGGGTTTTTCTCAACGCTCTTCAGAGTTCAGACATGGGAGGATAGAAGTCAAGTTTTGCTCTACAACATTTGGCACCAACTTGACGCATAGCAGTGAAATTACCTTTCATTAAAAAAAGACAATAAGAAATTTTTTTTATAACAGCGGTGTCTGAGCAAGTCTCTGTACACCTCACTCAATCCAATAGATACCTCCTACTAGTACATGTTACTAAGTAATTTTGTCCACCGAGACTTGCATATGAGAAGAAATGATCTAGCATTTGGTTTACAAAATCATTCCACCAGAACAACTTGATATCAGTGTTCTCTGGAATTTCTTCCTAGAATATCAGTAAATTTAAGGATAAAGATAATTAAGCTCTAAAATTGCATAGAAGGAAGTAATCTCACCAATATACTCCAACAGGTTTAGCATGAAACGGTAAATAATTTCCCCATAAGTCATAAGCAAACAAGTGCACATAACATGTGGCGCTGCGTCCATAAAGGAGAGGAAAAGAAAGCGCAGACATACAAATCATGACCTGTTCAAGAAAGAGGAGTTTTGGAGCCAAAACTGTAGTGTTTCATAATTACATAGCTTTTTACACCATGAACAGTTAATTATTTCGGATCAACATTAGGGAAAAAGGAACACATATCTAACAGGAAAATTCAACCTCCCTCCGGCTAGCTGCTTGGAGGAGACTGGCCACAGTTGAAAGGCTTCAGAAGTTTGGCATTCAGGTTCTTACGGATTGCATCTTCTGCACGACCAGCAGTGGAGTCTTTTGATCATTTATTCTTTAGCTGAATAGTGACAAGGTAGTTATGACTAGGCTTCTCAACTGGCTGGGCATAAACAGACCTGTATGGGACTGGAATGAGGAGTTTCTATGGGCCAACACGTGCGCTATGTCCAAATCTGGCAAAAAAGCAATCCTGTGCAGAGTGTTTGCTATGGTTGTGGCTATCATATGGACAGAGAGGAATGGCTTGAGATTCAAAGCAGGCCACTACAACATTGATAGAGTATGCAGAGAGGTAGCTCTGCATATACATATCAAAGGCCAAGAACTACCAAAATGGGGGTCAACACTAGCTTCTATAATACCAAGCCTCCCTTAATAGGTAGCTGCTTACTATGACTGCTCTATCTTGCTTGTTGTCTTTATGTATAGACTGTAGTTTTGACTAAGCATTGTTTTCCAGGACTCCATAGCTACTACAGCCTGTTGTAAGCTTGAATAGTAGAACTGTTTTGTTTTCCTTTGAGAGATTGGAGATCTGTTCCTAGCTGGATTTCTAACTATCTCACTTGCTATAAACACAATTTGTTTGTTTACCAAAAAAAAAAAGATGCCAAACAGGAAATGCCCAACCCATCGTTATAAAAACCAGGGGCATACAGAGGCTGAACAGAAAATGTACTATCATAAAGAAACAAGGAAAAGTAACACCGATGATTGAATGATACACACACCAAAAAAAAGTGTACTTACTGATAGTAACAGAATAGATAGTCTTCTTTATTCTTAAGATTATCCCCCTCCCCGCTTGGGAAAGAGATTCTTGAGCCTTACTAAGGATAAGACACTTCACCACCAAAAAAATAGAAGATTGAAAGAATCAACAAACCTCTTATACAGGTTTAAGGACTAGCCATCTGATGGATAACAAAGGGATTGCACCCAAAATCATCACTGACAGTTTTCTTCAAGGGTAGTGGCTTGGACTTTTTTCATAACTTTGGTGTCCAAGCCAACTAGGCGGCAAGTCGACTAATTCATCGGGCACCCACTACCTCCTACCAGCATTGATACCAGCCCAACTCTATTCACCAAGGCTTATCAGAAGGATGGTAGGGTGTTATCCGTTAGGTCAGATCTATTATTTTACAAGCTTAAAGATATGTAACAGACAGATTTTACCACAAGCTTCTTTTTATGAAATCACTCAATCAGTACATGATACCTTCTTGTCCTATCAGAAAGACCCTAACAAAATATCCAGAGTTCCCTCATCTACAGCATGAAGAGAAGGGGCTGCAATGGGAGTAGCAACTAGCAACTGGGATGAGAAGTCCTTTAACAGAATGAAAGCAGAAAAAAACCCAAGCAATCCCCCTTCTGACACTTCAAAAAATCATTGAGTGATGTGTGTCTCCTAACAAGAGACGTATTTAAAGATTAAAAAAAAGACCTAGACAAACCAACAACAACAAAATTGGATAATCAATTAGAACTAGATAAAGGAAATATGTCAACTTTATTAATCAAAAATGATACTGAAGTCAATCAGCTGGATTGAAGTGAACTTTTTAAACTTTCCCACTTTGCTGGACCTTCCGGATGTATGTCAACAAAATATTTTACAAAGCGAGCATCTGAACAAGCAAGAAGAGTGCTCACTGATAATGTTGGTTTTGCAGCACCCTTTTGCTTCAGCCATGCATACATTGAAAACCGAAGATGAATTCTGTCCACGTCATAGCAGAGGTAAGATGGAAATGATACAATCGATTCCACCGGATAACCTAAATATGTTTTCAGTGAGACAATTTTCTTCTCAAGAACATCTTTGCTCTGGTTCAGTGCCGTGGGAGCCTGTTTAATCATATTAATTACAACATTGCAGTCCAAACCAGCATTTACAAGGCAATCAAACCTCTCTTGCAACTGGTCTCCTCGTCCACGGAATTGCTTCAAAGCTTTTGCCATCTCATCTGAATTTTCTACATAACCTAATCTCAATAAAAAAGTGGTTTTCTGAAATAATTTTCCTGGGTCCTGGGAAGTCATTTGCTCCACATTAAATTTTGATTTTGAAGCTAATCTGAACAAATTCAAAGGATCATCCTTTATAGTCTGACATAGACGAAACTTGCCACCCTTGAAGTCCCTCAAAAGAGTCTTTGGTCCTTTCAGAGAATGTGAACCCAGAAGTTGTATATGTGTAGATACAATATTTGCAATTATTTCGGTCTCTAATCCTATCTCCGATAAGAAGTACAATGCATGCCAAAGATTTTTAGTACACTTCAGAGATAGAATATTAGGATTTTGACAGAAAAGTAAGTATATGTCATTCATTTTAATACCCAACTTCAGTAATTTCCCGACCAATACATAAATCTGCTTCCCAGAGCCTTCAAATAAGAATGCAGGGTTCATTGTAAACAAAGTCGCCATCTTTTCATCACTATATCCTACTTCATTCAGAAAATGCAATGTGTTAAGCATTCTACCCCAATTGTAGGAGTGCCTGTTGGATAAGTATCCTCCCATCCAATCATTTTCAAACCCTAAAATTTTCAGTTTTTCAAGAACCTGAATAAGTTCACTGTTCGTCTCACCAACCAAAAGAGTAGGGGAACAAGTCACCAACTTTATAACTGTTGATCTGCTCAAAGCCAATTTCTCATAAGCCCTCAATTTCATATCTAATACTCCATGGTCATATCCAAATATATCAGTCGCTTCCTTATAAATCTTCCCAATTTTAGTGCGAGGGATGCCGTAATAACAAAGAACATGATAATTATCAAACAAGAGATGATCATCACTCAAAAATATCAAATCTCGTGGAAGCATAGATGTAAGCTCAGATTGCTTCAACCCCAAGCTCTCTAAAAACGGCTCAAACTCATTAATCGGATGGTACCTGAAGTAACGGGTCAATGCCCTTGTTACATCTTGATCATTATCAACCTTGGACAGCAGACTTTGAAGAAAACAAGGTGAGTTCTTGCTAATATGCTCAGCATCTACATAATTAAAACCTCTTGTACAATGCAAGTATTCAAAGAGTACTGCTTGTCCATCAGTTCTTGCAACCCGCGATATTTTATTGACAGCAGGGGAAATGGGTGTCTGAGTTGACAATTCAGGGACTTCAACTTTAGCATTATCTGAACTACGAAAACATCGAATATTCAATGACGAAAATTTCTGGAGACTATGAGAAGTGGAACCGTTTTCAGAAATTGGAGTAGTAAACAGGTGATTGAGGTGAGATATCATTATCCAAGATACACTTTTTCGGACTTCCCGAATTACTAGCATCTCAAGTTAGCAACAAAAGATTCTGAACCAAATTAAAAATACAATATCTTCAAAGAAACCTTCAAGGGTGATTCATATGATACACAATTACATTAGAAATATCACATTTAATGAACAATTCTTCCGCAAAAGATAGTTTCAACAGAGTAGAATTAAAGTAATACAGCAAACCCAGAGAGCAAATTGTGGAATTGATACCTCTGATGGTACTCTGTGCTTCTCTGTGCCTTAATTTGCAATGCTTAGATACACAGAGGATTTTAGGGTTTTAGTTTAGATTCAAAGAGGAACCTCAAAATTCTAAAACCCTAGAAGAAGGAAGAATTAACCCCCCAAACCTTATTTCTAAAAAATGAGTTAAAGTGTCTTACAGGATTTTAATTAAAAAAAAGAACAAGTATTTTAATTAAAAAAAAAGGATTAGTCGCTCTCCTATATTTTTTTTATTTCTAAAATATTAATATAAAGAATAAACTAAGAACATCTCTAGTAATTATTTCACCTGGACAATTATTGAAGTTGTCGGACAACTAAAGAATTTGTTAGATAATTACAACGGGTATTGAACTAAAATGTAAAAGTTAAAAGTTTGGAAATATTGAGAAAAATATCGTTTAACCTAATTTATATTATTTGTCACTTCTACCTAATTTTAAAATTTGAAAGACTACTACCTAAATGAATACCTAGTTTGTTCCTTTTAATAGATAATTCCGGGAACTCTATCTTTTTAATCTTATTTATTGTTACACTTAAACCCATGTATTTATTACTCCAGTTACAGATATCCCCTTATAGTTTTGAAATTATACACTTAACTACCTTGAATAATATAAGTACTCCATAAATATTAGCTTGAAGCCTTGAACAGTATTTTAGTTTATAAGAGCTTTAAATATTTAACTTGGAAACTTAATATATATATATATGTATAACTCTTTTTTAATATAGTAAAATAGAATGATTAAAATACAAAAGATTTTATATAGATTTGATAGTGTGAAAGAAGTTTAGAAATAAGACTATTTTTTGAAAATTTTATTCACGACTAAAAATAATTTTAGACATTTTATAAATTTTCAAAATGCATCAAATACTAGTTTAGCCAATTCTTGCATTATGAACGTGTGAGCGAGTTATATTTTGAAATATTTTATTTTATATATAATGTATATGAAATTTCATTTTCTATTTTTGTTTGGTTTCTTATTCTTCTGTTTTTTATTATTTCGAATTTGTTTTCTTCAATGCACGTTGTTATTTGTAGTTTTGATGATTTGACAAACTTAGGGACCTTGTAAAGGTACCGGGTTTATTACTTAAGTATTGCAGGTTCTTACTTGAGTATTGCAGGGTTCTTGTCTGAAGTATTGCAGATGAAACAAACCCAGGGACCTAGTAGAGGTACCAGGCTCTCATGATGATGAGCCAGTCGACTGCCAGCTGGAGATAGTACAGAAAGTAGGTGCACACTTCCCGATGGCGTCAGAAAGTGTGACCTTTCCAACCAATGGCAAAGAAGTTTAGGAAAGGGACTTGTCTATACAAAGACACTTTCCTAAACACTTTTTGGTGAGTTTTTGCAACTTGATAAAAACTTTTCAAGAACTCTTGCAAA